>NW_021826401.1:0-5000 GCF_006345805.1 Octopus sinensis | reverse complement strand
TATACATACATACATACATACATACATATTTATATATAGATATATATAATAAATATGTGGGTGTGTGTTGTGTGTGATTATCTACTACGTATATTTCCTATTTAGTACTGGGGATATTTCATTTATGAGGACGTATTACTGTATTTGATTGAGTGTTTGGTCTTTCGGGTGCTTGGAAAAAAATGCAGATGTCAAGTTGGCCCAGGTTGCCTCCATGTTGGTCCTTGGTGTGTTGGTGGAGTATTGAGGGCCGATTTTTGTCGTTATATTGCTTCAAATATTCACTTAGTCTCTCTGCAATGCTCCTCGATGTCTCACGTATGTATATCATGTTCTTGTCTTTACAAGCACCTTCTATGCACCTTATACTGTTCTACAGTTAATGCTAGGGTTAATCCTACATACCATGCAGTTATCATTAAGATCGTTGAAAAGCCAGGGAGCTCCATTAGATCACGACTATGCAGGACGTACTCCCTGGCTTTTCGACGATCTTAATGTTGAGCTTGGCCTCATTCAGAGCTTTCCTAAATCTCGCTTTGTAGCCACGTCATTTTAACTTAAGTTTCACTTCATGGCATTTTGGGCAAAGGCCTTCTACTATAGCCCCAGGCTGACCAAGGTGCTACGCAGGGGAATTGAACCCAGAATCATGTGGTTGGGAAGCGAGCATCTCACCACAGCCAGAGAAAAAGAGAGAAAAATAGATGGATAGACAGGGCAACGAGACAACACAGCAGCAGGATTACCCCAGCCAATAAGCGCATGAACAAAACATCTGCATTATGTAAGATCAATAATATTGACGCTATGAGAGATGTTTCTAATTCAAATCTTCATTCTGTTCTGCTTGTTCAGCAGTGCTGCGCGTCAGTAGATGTGTTTTATGCTATCTGAATGTATGTAACTCAGCTCAGAGATTCGAAATCGTTTCGAGGTGACTCGAGTATACAGTGCAAACGACTTCAAATAACAGCGATATATCGATAACCACCGTTCTCATTCACCTACAGGGTGATTGGTTTCGTCTGGTTCGAGGTAGGCAGTGTTTTTAACATTCGATATCTTGAAAAGACTTCTCGATGAATCCCATAGCCAGTAAGCGCACAAACAAAACATACATAAAGCAAGTGGTATCGGTAATGTTTACACACACACACACCACACACACACACACATGTGTATATGTATGTATATATGCTATTTCTTATTTTTTAGTTGTTCCAGTTATTAGACTTTTAGTACTTATTTTTTTGCCTAACCGCTACTAACAGGGACGTAGACACACCAACAACGGGTGTCGAGAGGTGATGGGGAACAAACACAGACACAAGGACCTACACACACACATATGTACACTTATATACATATATCTACAAACATAGATACTTACTCACATACACACACACGCAAACACATATACCCGCAAATACACAAGAACACACACTCGCGCACGCGCACACACATACTTTACTCGTTTCAGCCATGCGGCTGCACCACCATGTGAGTATGCACACACACACACACACACACACACACACACACACACACACACACACACACACACACACACACACACACACACACACACACACACACACACACACATACACATTTACGAGAGGCTTCTTGCAGTTACTGTGTAGAGAAAACAGACTTGCCCAAGGTGTCACACAATGGGATCGATCCCAGAACCATGTGGTTCGGAAACAGACTTCTTACCACAAGCCTATGTATATATTTGCATTTAGTCACATGCACGCGTATATACAATTATCTCTCTCTCTTTACACACACACATACATACATATACATAAATATATACACATAAATAAGTGTGTGTTTGTGTATGCGTATGAATATCAGTATGTGTGCGAGTATAGATGGGTGTATATATGTATATATATATACAAATATACATGCATATATATACATATATATACATATATAAGTATATATACTCGTATACCTACATACACCCCGCCTCACACTCATGAGTCGCGTATGTTTGTGAGCATGCGTATAAGTGCGTATGGGAGTGTGTAGATGGGTGCACATACCAGAGTATATTTGTATGTTTATTATATGACATATTATATATCTAGAGCAGATATGTGTCATCCTAGCCATGGCCACCACCACAGCATGATGTCTTTAAGGCGGGAAGTTAACGAGTTCAAACCCAGTTGGGTGAAGGAGGGGGTGGGGTGTTGTTCTTAAAGTTTAAATTACCGGGTCGATCTAACTGTCTGTTTATATATCTACATGGATGTATATATGGGTATAATTGGGTATGCTTACATATGTGTGTATGCGTGTGTGCGTATGTATGTTGGTAAGGTTGTATGTATGTGTGTATGCATGTCATTATATGTGTGTATATGCATGTAACGAAGTGTATGTGTATACATGTGTTAAAAAGGGTGTTTGTAGGCAGGTTTGTATATATGTGTGAAATTGTATGTACGTAAGTATGTGCAGTGTGAGTGCATATATGTATGCATATATATACATGTATTATAGATATATACATATATACATATATGTGTGTGTATATATATATATATATACTATTATTATATACGTATATATATACGTATATATATATACACATATTTATATATATATATATATACGTATATATATGTATATATATATATACATATATTTTATATATATACGTATATATGTATATATAATATATATATATATATATATATATATATATCCACACACACACACACATATATAATATATATACTATATAATATATATATATCTATATATATATATATATATATATATATATATATATATATAGTAGATAAGAAATAATTGAGATCCAGTTGAATTAGGTACAAAAGTTGAAGCACCAAGTCAGTCAGTCCGGTATTATCTGCACACCTCGAAAATCAAAATAAGCAAACAGGATATCAAGAGGTGATGCAGTACGACCGTTTCAGATGGCTCCATTTAATGAACGATGCAATCATTACATCAATTTAAATGCACTGCATTTAAGTTGATGTAATGATTGCATTGTTCTATTAAATGGAGAACCTTGAAACATATATACACACACACATATATATATATGAAATATATATAATTATGTGTATATATATATATATATATATATATATATATATATATATATATATATATAATACATATATATATATGAGTGTGCTTAAGCATATGGTTCTGTATGCGTGTATGTATGAATGCATGTGGTTGTATGTGTGGAATTATGTACATATATGGGATATGTATATATATGTTTGTATATATGTGTATATATGTACATGTACGTATGTGTAAATATGTATATGTATGTGTGTTTAGGTATATTTGTAGTGCGTATGCACGTATGTTTATATATGTGCTTATGCATAACTTTGTGTATGTATGAACGTACGTGGGTGTATATATGTATATTTGTGTATATTTCTGTACACGTATCTTTTATCTTTTACTTATTTTAGTCATTAGACTGCGGCCATGTTGGAGCATAGCCTTGAAATATTTTTTGTCGAATGAATCGACTCCAATGGTTTTCTTTGAAGCCAATACTTATTCTAGGCTCTCTTACGCTGAAGTGCTAAGCTACGGGAGCGTAAATACATCAACACCGGTTGTTTCGGTCTAGCAAATCCACTCAGTAGGCTTTGGTTGGCCCGAGGTTATAGTAGGAGACACTTGCCAAAGTGCCACCGAGTAGAACTGAACCCGAAACAATGTGGTTGGGAAGCAAGCTACTTACCATACAGACACACCTATAGTCCGCCTTATATAATATGGTGGTATCAAAAGGTTCTCAGGCTAGGGGTACGTTTAGTACCTAAGTTTTAGCATTATCTCCTTCGAAATAATCACCTTGCGCAGCACTACACCAGTCCCAGCGTTCCTGTCATTTTTGGAATCCGGCCGGAAGTCGTATTCTGTTAGTGAGTCGAGGATCGTCTGCGATTCGCGCTGGATCTCAACAACCGTTTAAAAAAGGCGACCTTTGCGCTGCATTTTCATCGTGGGGGAAGATATGGAAGTCTGCAGAGGCTAAATATGGCCAATAGGGCGAGTGCGGAAGCTACAGTATGTTGTTTTGGGCGAGATACTCATAAGTGAGGAAATCTCGGTGACTGGCTGCATTGTCGTCGTGACAAATACAATTCTTCGTGTTGCACAGATCCAGTCGCTTCCACAGAATGTTCTCCCTCAGACGTTTCAAAATGTCGCAGTAGAACTCTTGATCAGCGGTCTGGCCGTACAGGATGGATCCTCAATGCACAATAATACATTTCCGGGAGTGACGCGCATGGCAGGTCTTCCAAATCGCTCATCGTCTTCCAAGGTGGTTCTTCAGTATTTGAAGCGTCCGTGCCACTCGAAACATTTGTACGACCCATTACCTCATTGCTGAGAACTTACCGAAGCATGCTCAATGTCTCTGAGGCAAACTTCTTAAGTTTAACGCAAAATTTCAGGTTGGCTCTTTACACGTGATCACAAAAACACAAATTTCACAACTTGCGAAGCAAACACAGCCATGTCGCTCGGCACACTGCTTCATGAAAGTCACAGCTAGCTCTCACTGTGCACGCAACAGTGTGTTGCCATCTGCTTGGGAGTTACGGAACTAGTTCGGGAACGGTTTGATACCACCTCATATCTATCTATCTATCTATCTATCTATCTATCTATCTATCTATCTATCTATCTATCTATCTATCTATCTTCTCTCTCTCTCTCTCCTCTCTCTCTCTCTCTCTCTCTCTCCTCTCTTCTCTCTATATCTCTATATATATATATAATATATATATATATATATATATGTATATAAATATGTATATATAATATATATATATATATATATATAGATAAAAAATTTTTTCGTAATGAGATAAAAAACCAAGGCTATGTAGATTTTAGAACATTTATATATATATAATATATATATACACACACGCTGACATGACCAACGTTGAACCCATTATCCGCAT
>NW_021826400.1:0-13047 GCF_006345805.1 Octopus sinensis | reverse complement strand
GATATAGGAAAGCGTATAATTTTTAGATGTTGATGTAAAAGTGAAAACTGAAAGAAGTGCTATTCCATATAACATCTATGTCAACACACGAATGCGATATCAGTATTAAATTGATAGTTGTCATCCGAAAACTGTACATGAGCTTCTTTTCTTAGCAGCACAGTATTAATGAACGTATTAATACTAGCATAAGGTATGATAGAAAAGCCAAGCACAATATTTGGACGACTGTGTCAATGGTTATCAAACAATCATTGCGTTACCATGGAGCCAAGATATCTATGGAGCAGTCACTTATTTATTGTGTATGGTGCCAACACCTAGATATTGAACATAAGTAAAAGAAGAATGTTCCTATTTTTTCTGGAGAGGTATGATATTCAACAGCGAGTTACTAGGAGAAGCAAAAATGCCAGTTACAACGGATCTTGGGATGAGATTTATTATTGAGTACTATCTGCAACACAGCCTAAACTACCTGAGGGCAAAGGACAGGTAGTCAATAGGGAACTGCGATAAAAGAAAAGCCATTAAGAGACGTGCGATAAAAACAAAATAATAGAGATTCATATTTTATGAACATCAAATCGTAGACTTACGTAATCGACTGAAAATACGTCAAGAAAGATATTGTTTTATAACTGCAAAAACAGCCATAGTGGCTAGCAATCGACAGTACTGGCATATAAATGCCTAAATACATACATATATGAGTGTGTGTATACATGTGTGTGTTTACATTTGTGTGTGTATATGCGTATGTGTGTGTGTATGTGTTTAAATAGAATTATTAGTAAGGGATTATAAATCTGGGCAAAATACTTTATAGGCTCTTTCTTAGTACACCAGGGTAACAATATTGTTTAGATTAGTAAAACATACGTCAGACGTCGCCCAACCGAGGAATTCCATCCGAAATGCTGGAAAAAGATGGCGCAAGTGGGGGCGTGGGTGCGATGATGTGGGCGGCATTTAGTAGCTTTGCTGTTGGCCCTCTTTTTAAAGCTGATGGAAAGCTAAATAGTGTAGGTTATATGAATCTACTAAAGGATAAATTTGTTCCATATTTGACTCACCAAATGCCTCTGGGGACTATTTATCAGCAGGACAATAGTCCTGTGCACAAAGCCAAAATGGTTACCGAATTTGTTTATCATCATAATAGTGAGGTAATCGAATAGCCTCCACAGAACCCGGACCTGAATCTGATCGAGAACTTGAAGAATCATGTTTCCAGAAAAGTCCATGCTAAAAAAACATCTAATCTAAAACAATTATTCGATTATATCAATGAAATATGGCAAAACATTCCTATAGAATTTTGTTTTCACTTAGTGAATTCAATGCCGAGGCTTTGTTCAGCCGTTATTAAGAATAAAGGCTACGGCATAAAGTACTAATATGTATTTCGTTCTTGTTGCTCATTTTTGCTACAATCTTAAGCTTTAAATAAAATTATAATGATACGGTCTTAAACTAATTTTGCCGGTAAATTTGAAACGCTTATATTTAGCATTAGAATTCTTCAAGTTGTATAAAAATACTTATTGTCTGCATCATTCTAAAGAGAAATAAATTCTGCATAAGGTGTAAAAGATAAAAATGATTTGTATGGTGTTAGTAGCAAAATATTTTGTAAGAAATAGAAATTTTATCATCGGTCTTAAATTTATTTTCGCCAGTATATATATATATATATATATATATATATATATATAAATTAATCAAAGGACATACTAGGTATGTCAACCTGCTTGAAATAACAGTCAAAACTCTTATTAAATCGCCAAAAAATACACCGGTGAAAAACTACAGAAATCAAACAAAGGCAAAATAAGGTTAAGATAATCTACTAACATACATTTAAGTGTCAGGACTCACGTGGATCGATTTCTGCATTGGTAAAGACCTTAGCTTCTTCAGCACATGTTACCATTATTAGAGACTCCCAACCCATTGCGTCGAAGTCTGTGCTGCAACTGAATTCGTTTCACGTCGAAATCATAACAGCCACCGGTGTAAAATAATCTCGATATAATTTACGAGAAAAATAATTCACCAAAAATTAATTTACGAATGTGTCATTAATTCTATTACCATCCAATATAACAATTTTATATATATATATAAAATTAGAGTACATTTAAACACAAGAGAGGCGACCCTTAACAGGCAGCCTTACAAGCTAGAAGTAGCAGTCAAAACGAACAAAACCACATTTAACAACAATTTCAAAGGGATTGAAAAATAAAAACTTTATTTTGTTTTTTTACCACCATACCTAGGTTTCGAACTCTAATTAGCAAATAGAATAATTTGCTTGCCGACGTTCTCACCAGTGGCTACGCCAAAACATTAACATATAATTTAGAGACAGAATAACACGTGACTCATCATTATATATAATAATTTTTCAAATTCACCGCACAAGCGAGGTTTCAATCGGCAGCAATTAAAAAAAGTACCGAATTAACTTCTGAAATTACTAAAATCATGTTCATAAAATATAGGATAGCTAAATTTTAGAAATTTCACTACCAGTGGCCTAGCATGTATAAAAAGTCAATTGACAGCATATATTCCATATAAAATTAGTGTACATTTAAACACAAGAGAAGCGACCCTTAACAGGCAGCCTTACATGCAAGAAGTAGCAGTTAAAATGACCAAAACCACATTTAAGAGCAATTTCGAAGGGAATGAAAAATAAAAACTTTTACCCTCTATTTTTTACAGCTATACCTAGATTTAAAACTCTAATTAGCAAATAGAATAATTTGCTAGGCAAAGTTCTCATCAGTGGCTACACCAAAACATTAACATATAATTTAGAGACAGAATAACACGTGACTCATCATTGTGTATATGTGTGTGAGAGAGAGAGAATGTGTGTGCTTTCTCGTACACGAGCAAAGCCATTGTTAGAAAGAATCATTGAAATGAGTCATTGCTGATACAATGTGAGGCCCATACGTGGGTCCGGCCAAAGATTTGCATATTCCATTGAATAACGCACAGTTGTGCTGGCTGATAGAAGGAACAGGTACCACATTATGAAGACTTTTGAAATTGCCTTTTCAAACCTCCAACTATAAGGCACGCCTTTCTTCAAGTTGCACATGTTCTGTTGTGAACAATAGCCGTATCGCAATTTACAAAGTGTTGTGTTGATTCCTGTGAGTTCCCTGATGGATGACCAGGCCTGCATGACTCAAGCATTTCCTCCCAAAAATCACACACATAAAGAACACCACTCCCTCATTTTTCACAGGTTCATTCTTTCTAAGCCTTCTTTTGGTCCTCTCGTGCTTCGTCCTCTTTCCTTCAAACTTCGAACAATCACTGCATACACATATGGCCCCGCCACGTCAAAACGGTAGAGAAGTATGGGCCGAAACCGGACGTGGTTCCAACTGATGATGTCTTGAGCTAATTGGATCCTATAAAGGAGCTGTTGTCGTAGCAGATCACGAAACACGGTTGTAATTCCTCCTATATTTGTATACATATGAGTAGACTATCATGGGTGAATATGTTAACCATTTCTTCTGAGCCTACTTTAAGTGCTGAATTCTATGTGAGATAGTTTTTCAATGAGACATAGTATACAATGGAATGTCTTACGATTTTTACATTTTATACAGATACATATATCTATACGTGCGTGTATATATGTGTATATGTATGTATTCGCCATATCTGTTTAATTTGCCTGCCTATTTCTTCCTTGACTAAGTTTATCTTCAGAGAAAAGCAGCGCCACAATATCGTATGTGTAAGTATACATAATACATATACATATATATATACATATATATATATATATATATATATATAATATATATATATATATATATATATATATATATACATACATATGTGTGTGTGTGTATACACACATATATATATATACATATACATACACACAAACACACACATTCAAACATTCATACATACATAATATATACCCTTACATACGTATACGCATGCATGCACATACAATCGCATTTATTTATCTAATAGCATATTGTCTTAAGATATCTGTTCACCATGATGTAATTGGCTCCTCAAAGCGACGTCTGTATCATTGCTGTGTAATACCAGAGCATGGAATAACATGAAGTAAGATAAAAATATTGTATCTTTAGTTGAAAGTCATGTAACGTTTCTACTATATACCTGCCAGTCCCCGCGCCACACGCTATTTAAACGGTATAATCTTTATCTCATGATTTCCCTTAGCTTACCGCTTCATTTCCCTCTTCTTCTCTCTCTCTCTCTCTCTCTCCTTTCTCTTCTCTCCCTCTCTCTCGCTCTCTTTCTCTCTCTCATGGCATATACATACGTATGTATGTATGTATGTATGTATGTATGTATGTATGTATGGGTTCACTGAATACTTCTCACAAAACTTAGTGCATAGAGGAAAGAACAATATCCACCACAAAATAGCAAATGAAATAAGGAAAATTTTAATAAAATAATCCTTTGCGTATGTATGTGTGTTTCTGTGTATGTGTGTGTCTCTCTGTGTGTGTGTATGTGTGTGTGTGTGTGTGTGTGTGTTTGAGTGAGTGAGAGACTGAGAGGGAGAGAGAAAGAGAGAGAGAGAGATTGTGAGTGTATAAAATTCTTCATTTCTTAAATTTCTGTCAGCAACTTAACCAAATAAAGTGATGAATGCGGTAGACTTGCTTCTTTCAAGCCATAAACTCGTGCTTTGAACGAGGTGCTGACTCCAATTTTAAATAAGGAATTTTACAAGCAAACTATTCTCCGGTAACTAGTACCCTTTTCTCGCTTTTTGCAATCACTAATGAAACATGCTGACATGTATATGTTTTATTTTTTATTTGTTTCACCCGTTAGATTGCGGTCATGCTGGGGCACGGCTTTGAAGCGATTTTAGTTGAACGAAACAACCTCGATACGTTTTTGTTTTTAAGCTTAGTACTTATTTTACTGGTCCTATCTTGTTGAGTCGCTAAGTCAAGCGGCAGTAGTGCGCAAACACATAGAAACACACTCACACACACCATATATATATATATATATATATATATATATATGTGTGTGTGTGAGTGTATATATATATATATATCTTTCTCTCTTTTTTTTCTTTTACTTGTTTCAGTCATTTGACTGCGGCCATGCTGGAGCACCGCCTTTAGTCGAGCAAATCGACCCCGGGACTTATTCTTTGCCGAACCGCTAGGTGACGGGGACGTAAACACACCACCATCGGTTGTCAAGCAATGCTAGGGGGACAAACACAGACACACAAACATATACACACACACTCATATATATATATATATATATATACATATATACGACAGGCTTCTTTCAGTTTCCGTCTACCAAATCCACTCACAAGGCATTGGACGGCCCGGGGCTATAGCAGAAGACACTTGCCCACGATGCCACGCAGTGGGACTGAACCCGGAACCATGTGGCTGGTTAGCAAGCTACTTACCACACAGCCACTCCTGCGCCTATATATATATATCTTTTATTAAACTTTTAATACTTTTGATATATATTTAAAATAATATAACTTAATTAATTTTATGTATTGGCTTATGTTTTTCATTGTTTGATTTGACTAATAGTGGTTTTATCTCTAATTAATATATAATATATATATATATATATATATATATATATATAAATTCAGGGTGAATACTTGATAAATGTAAGCACCTGTATATGCCAGCTAGTGGTATAGGTGATAGCTATATGTATCAAGAGAAAAAGAAAAACAGGACGCAAGTATTTTGCGGAAAACCGCAAAGTCCTTGCGTCCTGTTTTTCTTTTGATACATACATATATATATATATATATTATATATATATTATATATATATATATTATATATATATATAAGCGACGATATATATATTATATATATATATATTACGAGATATATATATATATATATATATATATAGACGAGGGATTTTTTCATTTTCCGTCTATCAAATACTCACGTGGCTTTGGTTGGTCGGAGGCTATAGTAGAAGACACTTGCTCACGGTGCCACGAATTGGAATTGAACCCGGAACCATGTGGTTGGGAATCAAAATTTTTAACACACAGCCACGCCTGCACACATAAATGTATATATTTTATGTTCTACAATTTATTTGTTTCAGTCTTTGGACTGCGGCCAAGCTGGAAGTCGCACCTTAAAGGGTTTAGTGGAATAAATGGACCCCAGTATGTATGTTTTAAACTGGTTCTTATTGTATCCGTTTCTTTTTGCCGAACAGCTAAGTTATGGGGACGTTAAAAAAACCAACACCAGCTGTCAAGCGGTAGAGGGAAACAAATACAGACACACATATATATTTTTAATTCTTTTCTTTGTTTCAGTTATTTAACTGGGACCATGCTGGAGCATTGCCATACAGAGGTTTTTAGTCAAAGAAATTAGCCTCAGAACTTATTCTTTGTAAGCCTAGTACTTATTCTATCGGTCATTTGCAGAACCGCGAAGTTACGGGACGTAAACACACCAACATCGGTTGCCAAGCGATGGTGGGGGGGGGGACAAACGCAGACATAAAGACACGCACGCACACACACACACACACACACACACATACTTCTTTCAGCTTCCGTCTACCGCATCCATTCACAAGGCTTTGGTTGGCCCAAGGATATAGTAGAAGACACTTGACGAAAGGTCACGCAGTGGAACTGAACATAGAGCCATATGGTTGGGTAGCAAGCTTCTTACCACACAGCCATGCTTGCGTCTATAGATAGATAGACAGATAGATATATAGATAGATAGATAGATAGATAGATAGATAGATAGATAGATAGATAGATAGATAGAGACATAGATAGATAGATAGATGATGGACTTCTTTCAGTTGCCGTCTATCAAATTCACTCACAAATCTTTGTGGAGCCTGGGATTATGTAGTGCAAAACACTTGCTGAATCTGATGCACAGTGGGATGGAACCGAAGATTACATGGTTGGAAAGCAAGCTTCTTACCACAGTGCCTACTTCCTTTCCTTCTCCTCTTCTTCGCCTTGCTCATTCTTATGATGAATACGTGTTCTGGTTGTTTTTATTCTTCTCTCTGATCACATTCTTCTTCTTCTTCTTCTTCTTCTTCTTCTTCTTCTTCTTCTTCTTCTTCTTCTTCTTCTTCTTCTTCCTCTGCTGCCGCTGCTTCTACTCCTCCACCTCTTACTCCTCTTTCTTCTTCACCCCTTCTTGTCCCCTCCCCCTTATCCTCCTGGTTCTGTTTGTTCTACTTTTCTCATCAATCTCCAAACCTTTCTGTTTTTCGACCATTTCTCCCTGTTCCCCTCTCTCCCCTCTCCCTTCTGTCTCTCTCTCTCTCTCTTCACACTACTCAACCCCTCCCTTCCACCATACTATCTCTTCTTATAACACCCCTTCTTTCTCTGTCTGTCTGTCTCTCTCTCTCTCTCTCTCTCTCTCTCTCTCCTCTCTCCCTGTTCAAGTAATTAGTTCCCTCCTGCAGCAAAGATTTGCTTTGATGATTTGATTTGACTATTTCGTAATTAGCCTTGTCATGCTCCCGAAAACTGTGTCTTTGTATTACCTTGAGTCACAATCTGCCAACTAGATAAACATCTCTAGTATTTACTCAGTTCAATCCGACCCCTTTCCTACTAAACACCTTCAGCCTCCTGAGGTTAAAAGAGATATTCACGCATTTCTGTTTGTTTGTTCTCCACCTCTCCACATCATCTGAAGATTTACAAAGATCAGTAATTATATTTGTGTATGTGCATGAATGCCTATACCCGTATATATATATATATATATATATATATATATATATGCGTGAGTGTGCGTGTGTGTGTGTATGTGTGTGTGTGCGTGTATGCATGAATGCGTATACATGCATATGTCTGTGTGTGTATGAGTGTGCATATGTATGCGCATGAATTTGTATGTACGTTTTATATAGAGGTGGGATTTTGTATATATTTGTATAAATGTTAATTATAAGTATGTGGGGACATGTTATACTAGCAGAATACCTGGCGTTTTCTAGGGTGAAAGGTGACGATATATGATCCGGCATTGTTTTTAATAAAAACATATCCGATCCATAAAAATATTATTTGACTTCTCATGTAAAGCTACCCGTTGTGTAAGAAATGAACCTGTTTTCAATAGTGCATCTGTCTGATATATAATGCACAGTGATACACATGGGCATATAAGTATCAGTTGAACACTAGGGTCGATATAATCGAGGTAACTCCACCCCTGAAATTGGTGGCCTTGTACCTAAATTTGAAACCAGTATTCATTGTATGTTTCGTAAATTGTATACACTGTGTATTCATACACACACATAAATAAGTATACAAATATATACATACACACACACACACACACACACACACATATATATATATATATACGAGCAAAACGCACACCGTCCAATGGACGGTGCTGAGTTGTCAAACATTTAAACCAATTTTCCTCAAAACAACTTGTCCAACCGTCCCATAGGCATCCCCTTTGAGAAACACTGATGTAACCTAAATTTGAGACACCAGCAAAAGAAGATATAAAGATAGACTTTTTTCCTATTCCAAAGAAAACCAATTTCCAACGGCTTTATCGATCGCATTCTCACCTGGACTCGATTTTTTTCAAGACTTATACACTCTCTGATAACGTCGGTATCTACATATCAAATTTGAGCGCAATCGGATGGAGGATGGCTGAGATCCTAGAAGCCACACACACACACACACACACACACACACACAAAACGTTTTATATAAGAGATATTTGCAACGTCAATTAGTTTGGTAATATATTTGCAGACATGTACGTTGGACTTATTTTGAAATGCAGATATATGTGCATTAAATGTGTTAAACACGAGTCAACATTAAAAATTTTATCCAGCTTTTTATCAATTTTATTCGTTTTTGCGTGAGTTGTAAATATTATGAATTTATTGTGTGGAAGTTATATTATGTCATGAAGGCAATGAAGAAAAAAAAGGGGAACAGTTTTAACAAGTTTTATATTAGTTTAATTCATAAAAAAATAGAAGGTAAAGAATCTTGACTTTTCGGATGCTAATCCTTCATCAGAATAAAGATTGAGAAGAAAAGTAATGAGAATGAATGAGAAAAGTGGAAGAAAGAACAAAAAATGTGAGAGATCATGGGTCAGATGGAAGAGTGATTCTATAGGGAACAGTAGGTATGAAAGTAGAGAGCTGGGTGAAGTGTATGCGCCTGTGTATATGAGTACATGTGTACAAGTGCAGGCCGTAGTGATGTTGGAGAGCAGATATATGAGTGTATATCTCATTTAGAATATGTTATGTAGGAAATAATCTATCAAGGTTACGAGGCCATTTCTTCTAATCAGCTTCTGAGATTAAACTAATCTACATCATTTTTGTAGATATGTATGTACGTTTTATCTAGATCAGTTTTCAGATGGTGTCTTCAAAATGTTGCTCGGATCTCTAGCTTTTTCGACTCATTTTAATTCTGATTCAGCATTTTGAAGCTGTAGTTTATAAGAGTGATATCTATCATATTAATAAATGCATCTTATATCTAAGATTCAGTTTAGTCTTTTGGAAATAAGTAGTAGTCTTCAGTTGTAATTTTCTATAATTTTCCCCATTTATGAGTTATGTAGTTTTATATTCTCAATTTTATATCCTACTAAGTATTTATATGGGAGTTTCGGTTCTAACATTTTCATTTCAATGTCTAGATTTAATATAATATTTTATCAATATCTTTATTCTAAGCGTATATTTAGCACATTTGATTTCTCAAACAAAAATAGACTCTTTTTTGTATAATTTCTGAATACTTCTACAGTTTTTTAGTAGATTTTCCGACGACTGTGTTGTCTCTTTTGCATAGTTCATCAATATATATTATATATATATATATATATATACATACATATATACACACTCATATATACATACATACACACATATATATATATATATATATATACAGGTATATATGTATTTATGTACGTACGTATGTATATATATATATATATATGTAGGTATGTGTGTGTAAACATATATGTATACGGATATATATACACACATATATATACATATATATATACATGTATACACACATATATACATATATATATATACATATATATACATATATATATATATACATATATACACATAAATATACATATATATACATATATATACATATATGTGTGTGTGTGTGTAAATAATAGATAGATAGAGGGATAGATAGGAGAATTTTGTGTGTTAACTCTACATACAAAGGCCGTGATTCATGCCACTTGCCTTTTTCTTGTTATTGTTGCTTCCGTCACTGTTCAACAATATTAGTGAGATAACATCAGTATCTATTGGAAAGTCTCCGAATCTATACGCTACCGATTTATCAATTTTCCATTGAACCAAGTCATTGTAATCTTACTCACAATCCCAGTCACTTCCTTTGTAGTCTATTTTTACTATTGTGTACAAAAGGAATCTATTTTTTTGGGGTTATTTTAAAAACCATTTAAAAACTAACTCACGAACTCACACAAAATATTCGAATAAAAGATGTGGCGACCCAATAGATATGTTGTGTGTGTACGTATATAATGTGTATATATGTATATATATATATAGATATATATATATATATATATATATATATATATATGTATGTATATATATGTATGTATATATATGTATGTATTATATGTATATATATATGTATGTATATATATGTATATATATATGTATGTATATATATGTATATATATATGTATGTATATATATGTATATATATATGTATGTATATATATGTATATATATATGTATGTATATATATGTATGTATATATGTATGTATATATATGTATGTATATATGTATGATATATATGTATTTATATATGTATGTATATATGTATATATATATGTATGTATATATATGTATATATATATGTATGTATATATGTATATATATATATATATGTATGTATTATATGTTATATATATATGGTATGTATATATATATTGTATGTATATATATATATATGTATGTATATATATGTATGTATGATATCTATATATGTATGTATATATATATGTATATATGTATATATATGTATATATGTATATATATATATATATGTATGTATATATATATATATGTATGTATATATATGTATATATGTATATATATGTATATATTTAATATATATATATAATGTATGTAGATATATATGTATATATTGTATTATATATATATATGTATGTATATATATGTATATATGTATGTATATATATGTATATGTATGTATATATATGCCTATATGTATATAATATATATGTATGTAATATATATATATGTATGTATATATATGTATATATGTATATATATATGTATATATGTATGTATATATATGTAATATGTATATATATATATATATGTATGTATATGTATATATGTATGTATATATATATATATATATGTAATATATATATAGTATATATATATATATATATAATATATATATATATATATATATATATATATATGTCTATATATTATATATATATGTAATATATATATAGTATATATATATATATGTCTATATTATATATATATATATATATATATATATATATGTCTATACATATATATATATATATATATATAATATGTCTATACATATATATATATATATGTCTATATATATATATATATATATATATTATGTCTATATATATATATATATATATATATGCATGTATACATACATGCTTACATACATATATATGTATATGATTATCTTATGTGTGGTGTGTAGATAGATAGATAGATAGATAGATAGATAGATAGATTTAGATAGATAGATAGATAGATAGATATCCTACGTTTTGTCTTTTTATCGCTTATACAATAATAATTTCCGTAGCTTTCCTGTCGGTACTCCGTGCATCGATCTTGTCGACCGCAGATGTTCTGTTACAGCCTGTGATAGCGCTGAAAAAAACGCTTTAAGGAATTTTTTTTCGAAACTTCTAGGCTCTGAGTTCAAAATCTGTCGTTATCTGCTCTGCTTTTCATCCTTTTGGGATTGATATGTCACAGCTGATCTCTAGGGTCAATGTCTTCGACTAGCCCCCTCCTCCAAAGTCTTAGGCACTTGTGCTTTTAGAAGAAAGGATTGTGCGTACAGTGAAAAGAATTATTACTATAATTATCATTATTATTATTATTATTATTATTATTATTATTATTATTGTTATTGCGAGCTGGCAGAATCATTAGCACGCCGAGCATAATAATTGGTGGTATTTCATCCGTCTTCGCCGAGGTCGACTTTCACTTTTAAATAAGCACCAGTTACGCACTGGGGTCGATCTAATCGACTTAATCTCTTCCCAAAAAAAATCCAGGCCTTGTGCTTTCTATTATATTATTATTATTATTATTATTATTATTATTATTATTATTATTATTATTATTATTAATAGTATTATTATTATTACATTTTTTTTCTCTTCTTTCAAATTTGCTTCCATTTCTTGCCGAGTGTCTTCCCGACTCCTACGGCAAAGAAACTTATAGTATATATTGGTAGGCCATTAAACCAAACTCAATAGTTCGTTCATTTTTTTAATTTTTTTTTTAAGTTAAATTAAAATACATGAGCAGCAACAGTTCTCACATCGACAATGCTCTTCTCAATACGTGTGATGTACCAGTAAGACAATCTTTTGCACTTCTTGCAGGGATGGTAAGCCAGGGATCATTTAATATAATTTTCGGTCCCTTCTTGATCATCCTAGTGCTCCTACGATCACTGGTATTGTAACCGCTTGCGATGCCACATTTTCTCAATTTCAATGAGTAGGTCTTTATATTTTCTGAGCTTGTCAAACTCTTTCGCTGAGATATTATGATCACAGGGGATGCTCATGTCGATCAATAAGCAAACTTTATTGTTTTGGTCTTTCACAAACAATATTGTTTTTATTGGCCTTGATGGTTCGGTCTGTA
>NW_021826399.1:0-7500 GCF_006345805.1 Octopus sinensis | reverse complement strand
TGGTGTTGCCTTTTTTTATTATTCTCTTGTTTTTTCCTAGTTATTATTATTTTTTTTTTTTGGTGGAGGTGATCTTTTGTTTGCATATACCGTTTATATGCGAGGATCTTGAATTTTTTCTTAATATTTTTATAATTTCTTCTTCATAAACTGTGGTAGTTTTCTTTTGTTTTAGGATCTCCATTTCTTTAAGCTCATTTCATTAGAGAACTGTGACATCCAAAACCGTATGACTTACATAAAGTAAGCCATTTTAATAATAATAATAATAATAATATAATAATAATAATAATAATAATAATAATAATAAAATAACCCTTTCTACTGGGAGCACAACGTCTATTACATCGACTCCAGTGTGTAACTAGTACTTATTTAATCGACCCCGAAAGGATGAAAGGCAAAGTCGACCTCGGCGGAATTTGAACTCAAGAACGTAGCGGCAGAAGAAATACTGCTAAGCATTTCGCTCGGCGATTCTGTCAGCTCACCGCCTTAATAATAATAATAATAATAATAACAACAACAACAACAACAACAACAACAACAACAACAACAACAACAATAATAATAATAATAATAATAATAATAATATGGACTTCTACATTATTTACATTCGACGAATTTTTGTCTTCAACTTGTTCGTTGTTGACACAACGTTTCGGCTGATATACTCTCCAGCCTTTTTCAGGTGCCTTGGGGAAATTTCGAACCTGGGTTCTCATTCCTAAGGTATTTTTCGATGTGTTGTTATGATTACTATTAATATTATTATTATTCTATGTTTGACTTTTGCTTTACATTTGTTCAAGTCTCACCCAGAAACCTCAAGAGACAACAAGTTGGAAGTTCATGTTGGTGTTATGCCTAGGGTGCCATATATTTGGTTTGGTACATAGTGTTGTTCTAGAGAATGTTTAAGAAACCATAAGAAAATTATGTTTGTTTTAAAACTTGATATTACATAGAAAGTATTTGGCGTTGAACATGAGCATTGTCCAGGAGCACTATCTTTTGAATTTTTGCCATTTTGGGGTTTCCTGATATCTGAGCTAGGTAACAATCAGCCCCTTTTGCTATCATACACAGGGCACCTATGACAACAGGTATTGTTTTAGTCTTCTTCAGGTTCCACATTTTGCTAATTTCTATTTCAAGATCTTTATATTTGCTCAGTTTTTGGTAGGTCTTGACAGATACATTTATATTGATTGGGACAGTCAAATCAATGAGGAGGCATGATTTTTGTCTGAAATCTTTCAATATGATGTCTGGCCTATTTGCATCTATCTCTCTGTCAGTTTGAATGGTGAAGTATTATTATTATTATTATCATTATTTTTATTGTTATTGTTGTTGTTGTTCAGGTCACTGTTTGGAATCGAACTCGGAATCTTGGGGTTAGTAGCCCGCGCTCTTAACCACTACGCCATATGCCCGCTGCTACCTTAGATACTCTTACTGATAAATGGTAAGGAAAACCTCTCAAAAGAGCTAATAGTGCCGATGTTGACAAAGCCCTTACACATCAAAGGTTAGTGTCTTCTGGCTTAAAATCAGAAACAGAAGGGTTTATCATAGCAGACCAAAATCAATGCCTACCTCCAAGAAATTACCAGGCCAACATATTAAAGAGCAGCAGCTGGCCAACATGTCGTGTATGTCAACACCAAAATGAAACCATTGATCATGTTGTCTCCATGTGCAGTCTACTTGGGCCTACATAGTATCTCAACAGACATGATAGAGAAGCACAAAATATTCACTGAGTTATTTGCAGAAACGTGGACCTGCCCCATGATAAAAACTAGTGGGAACACAAACCACCTCCAGTGTTTGAAAATGATCACATCTCACTCCTCTGGAACCATTCGAACTGACAGAAAGATAGATGCGAATAGGCCAGAAAGACTTCATACAAAAATCGTGCCTCCTCATTGATGTGACTGTCCCAATCGATATAAATGTATCTATCACGATCTACCCAAAACTGAGCAAGCATAAAGAACTTGAAAACAAATTGGTAGAATGTGTAACCTCAAGACTAATACAATACCTGTTGTCGTGGGTACCCTAGGAATAATAGTAAAAGGGGATGATTGCTACCTAGCTCAGATACCAGGAAACACAAAAATGGAAGAAATTGGATAGTGCTCATGGGAACTGCCCATATTCTACGTAAAGTACTGTCTATGTAATCTCAAATTTTAAAACAAACTCGTATCGAACTCGTGAGTTTATAAGGAACCTATCCCAAAGTAAGGAAACCTTGCTCGCGATAGTTAGGAAGGAGTATTGAGTGCAGAGAATAAAGGGAAAACAAAAGAACAAAAAGATCATGAAGAAGAACTACGCAACCAGGGACTACACAATCAATTCCATGTAGCCACAACAGAAGTTGCTGGAAAAAATAGGTAGGACTGGTAGTGAACAGCTGACACAGTAGAAAATCTCCAGCGTTAAAAGCTGTGCAAAGGCAATGATAATAATACTGATTCATTCTGCTAGAGGCATACGGCCTGATATTTGTGGGGAAGGACTCGTCAATTATAACGACCCTAGTTACTTCACTGGTACTTATTTTAACTAACCTAAAGTTCATTCTTCATTATATATTGATTATATATATAGATATATTTACATGCACACGCACTCATGCCGACATACACAGAGAAAAGTGTGTGAGTGCGTGTTCGCGCGAGTGTGTGCGTATGTATTTTTACTCTGACATATGTATGCAATCTCACATATATACAGGGCCGGATTTATAGGGGGTTGAAGAGGGCAATTGCCCTTGGAATCAACTAAATATAGGAATCTCTTGCTATGAAGGGTATGTAGCACGCAATAGAGGAGACGCCACCTCTCAGCAATCTTGCATGCAGAGGTTCTCTTTCAATAAACAAACATATCTTTAAAATGTAACGGTCCCTCTTTTATTATAAATAACCTAAGTTTTAACTACATTAGTGACATCAATTCATTCCATTAAAAGTCACTTTTGATTTTTATTCTCGTCCATGAGGGGCGGTCACCGAATTTGAAGTGCCACCCATGGTTCAAATACGTTCCTGGATATATAAACACACGCATGTATAAGCTTATTCACTGCTGTATACATACAGGTACAAAACATTAAATATTGAGTTACATCTATACACGCTTGAAAGATAATATAAAGCGATCATGAAATACAAAGTCACTCATACATCATATTACATAACAATTTTGGCCTTTGATATAAAATATCAATACTAAAACAGAAGTTTTTAATGTTGTACATGTATGAGATGTACAGTATAGTTTACAAAAGATTTAGTTACAAATGAATAAGGAAATGAGGTTAGTAAAAAACGCGATACAACTATAAACTGTGTATTATATAATCGCGAACATGTAATATAATACAACGTGATATATCATTTAATATAATATGTCAATCTACATAATATTATAAACGATGTAAAATAATGTAATGACTATAATTTTATACGATGCAACAAAATATAACATATTATTTTGTAGAACATAATGTAGCGCTGCTTGTTATTCTAGAACTTTAAACAATGTAACGTTATTTAATATAATGTAGATAATACAAAGAATACAATCACAGACACACATGCTCACACAAATACCACACACACACATACACAATACAAGTATACACACACATATTTGTTTTTATATATAGTTATGATAAAAGCAATTTTACATTAATCTGATGGTTTACACTATATTTTTGCAGAGTAAAAATTTATTACTCTTAGACAAGAATGCTATTGACAATGGCTTCGGAGTCTTGGCCAGTGAAGCCATCGTCAGACTATTTAAGAAAAACATATACGCATGTGTGTGGCGTGTATGTGTATGAGTGTATATATATATATATATATATATATATATATATACTCGTGAGTTTCATCACACACAACATGGACCAAAGTTCTTCTTAAGAAAAAATACATTTTCAAATAAGTAAAACATAATATCATGAATAGCAATAGCGAAACCGGTCGATATATTAAAAATTATATTAAAACTATGTAAGTATGCGTATTTTCATTTTTTAATTTCTCATATATATATATATATAAATTTAAATAATAAGGGTGAAAAATTGAATATTAATTTGATTAATATCAATTTAAAATCAGTGGCCTAGCATATTGATAAATCTGAGGATTCAGAAAAATTGTATTACATACATATAAGAGAGATGACCACTAAGTGGACATCCATTATGCTAGAGGTAGACCCCCATATGGTCTGACCACTAAGAAAAGAAGAAATTCAACAAACGTAAGCGAGCAAAACAAATGAAAAGATACAAAATCTATATTTATAATTTGTATCCTTTCATTTCTCGCTTAGGTTCTGGCGTTTGCTGGATTTTCTTGAGAACAATATTTTCATAGTGGTCAGACCATATGGGTCTACCTCTAGCATAATGGATGTCCACTTAGTGGTCATCCCTCTTATATGTGTATATATATATATATATATATATATATATATATTGTGTGTGTGTGTGTGTGTGTGTGTATAATAGAAATATGTTACAAAAAGCAAATAGAAACTACACGTGGTAATGTAGGGGAAAGTAAAAAAAGACATATACAATTAGATGAACTGAGGTAGGAATAAAAGTAAAAGATGTCATTATTGTGAAATTAATAAAGAGATTTCAAGCATACCGGCGTAAGTTGCTATTCATTGCTTTGAATGCACACCGATTAATGAACGGTGTCAGGCCTAATAGTTCCTGAGAAAAACAGATGATTTGTAAGGGAGGTAAGTATATATATATATATATATTAATATATATATATATATATATATATATAATATATATATATTATATAATTATATATATATAATACAACATATATATATACATCATATATACATATATATACATATATATACATATTATATATATTATATTATAGAGAGAGAGAGAGAGACACACACACACACCACACACACACACACACACATATATTGTATTATGTATGTATGTATGTATTTATGTATAGATATATAAATGTAAGATCCAAAGATCGAGGTACAACAAGAAGTTAGGTTCAAGCAATCCATAGAAAATATAAAAAGCAACTTTCAGGAACAATAGTTTTATTTTTGGGTGCGGAGGCCAAGGTTGTGGATTTTTTCGTATAGCAGTACGATAAGTTGAAACTAATTGTTTTATATTTCACGGTTGGCAACCATTGTTGCCAGGTTTGCGAATGAAAATACGAGAGTTGAGCAATGGAGCAGATAAGATGCGGACTACACAAGTTTCATAGCGAGCGAAACCTCGGAAGTAGTAAATATTCAAGCGAGGTGTATACTGCAGGCTACACTTCGGGCCAAAGGTATCTTGATTAAATGAAGTTTACGTTGTCGATAGGAAGATTATGTTAACACAAGGTCGATTCGGTCAAAATGCGTGATCGAATCTTCTATGGGTTAACATGTACCTCCATACAACAATGTAAACTTTCGTTAATCAAGATACCCTTGGCTTGAAGGGTAACCTGCGATATACACTTAGCTTAGATGTTTACCACTTCTGAGGTTCCGCTGGGTATGAACTATATCTAGCCTGGATCTTCTCTACTCCATTCCTTACTCTTGTATATATATATATATATATATATATATATATATTTATATACGTGTGTGTGTGTATGCATGTACGTATATGTATGTATGACATATATTTACATTTATATATATATATATATATATATTTACATATATACATACAAACAGCGTGTATGCATATATAATATATATATATATAATATATATAGTCACTGCGAGATATATTAACCTCTTACAGGGATAGCCCTGTGATATTTTATTCTAAATCTTCAAAATGCAAATTGTGTAAATTGAAACAACTCTAGTCTTAGCAATATGTTAATAAATAAATTCATCTATATCCATTGAAAGTCTCCTTTTTTACTTACTTATATATATATATATATATATATATATATATATATATATATATATACTGTGGCCCAACAGCTTAACGGCACGGTCTCTAACGACATGTGCTAAAATCAAGAAGAACAGAGTTTATCTAACGAGATAAAATTATCTGAGGATACACTTCCGTACACCAAGCAGTGCACTACAACCAGTTGTACAGTATCTCACTCGTGAGAGATCGGTGCAGGATGGGTCGAAACGAACGTTATGAGCAATGATTTTCACATATATTCCATTTTCCTTCTCTGTCGTTTGCTATTGGCCTAAATTGCCGTGCAGCAGGACTGAGCATGGGGCCATAAGCTTGGAATTGTGATCTTCTAAAGCACACAGTTATGACTGTGTTTATGATAATATATACTATATGATTTAGAAAATTATAATCAAGACTTTTTGTCAAGGAAATCTACATAAACTTATATGTAAAGAATTAATCTACTTACATACGTATATATATATATATAATATATAAGATATATATATATATATCTATCTATATATATACGTGTGTGTGTGTGTGTATGAGAGAGAGAGTATGCGTGTCTTTGTATATATACATATCATGTTTGTATTTTGTATGTATATATGTATGTATGTATGTAGGTATGTATATATGTATGTATGCAAATATAATCAAGTATTATGTATGCTATTTATATATATATATATATCCATATATATATATATCTACATATATATATATTATGTATGTATGAATGTATATATATATATATACATATACATATATATATATATATATATATATAATATATATATATATATTGTGTTGGTGGACATCCTTTGCGCTTTGTTAACTGCAGCATCGTTAGATGTAGACAATTACGTTAAATACAATATTACCAATTGACTGTATACTCTTTACTCCATAATTACATTTAAATATATGTATTTTATGGAATTGTATTACATGCAGGTTTCAATGTAATGGCCAAAGTATATATGCATGCATGTATGTGTGTATATGCAAGTACGTATGTATATACTTCAATATATAAATATAATATATATAATATATATATTTATATATACTTCATATATATCTATATAAATATATATATATATAAATATATATACCTTGTATATCTACAAGCATACAAATAACAACACATTATATATATATATATTATAATATATATGTTGCGTGTACATATATGCCTATATATTTATTATGTAATATATATGTATGTATATATATATATATATAATATATATATATATAATATATATAATATATAATATATATATATATATATATATATATATATAATGTAATTCACGATAATTCTGCATAGATATACACGTGTATATTTATATATTTACGCATATATTCCTATGATTTATATGTACTTAGATACACACTGCATGCTTTCGTGTGTCCATATATTTGTATGTATAATTATGGTCTGGTCCCTCTGTGTGTACGTGCGTGTGTATGTGTGCTTCCTTGTGTGTGTGTAAGTACATGGAGTTAAGTTA
>NW_021826398.1:0-7500 GCF_006345805.1 Octopus sinensis | reverse complement strand
AAGACCACGGTAAACCTCGGTCAATGAAGTCACATTTTATATTTATATTTCTTTTTTTTTTTTTTTTTTTTTGCAAATAAGCAACTCTGTTTTCGATTTCTGGGTTCATAGGACTATGCTCAAGGTGGCTTCGTCATTCATACGTGCCATTCTTGCTACATTCACCCATCTTTTTTTAAAACATTCGCTAGACAAAACTTGCCTCTCTACTCTCACTTTCCTTTTCAAGTGGTACTTGAAGAAGTTGATGAGAGATTGACCAGAGAGGAAAGTGTTTGTCTCCAATCCTTTCAGACGCGTCCACCAGATACATTCTTTCGCCATAGCCACAAGGATGATGAAAATAGCTCTTCCTTCCCGTTTGAAGGAAGGAGGCGTGACAATATTGACGATAGACTCAGCTGATAAACCGACTCGTCCCACACGTGACAGCAGTTGTTCGACATAAGCCCACAGGTCGGAATTGTTGGACACTGAAACGAGTGCGTGCAGAACGGTTTCGTCGCTCTGACCGCATCTCGGGCAGGTCGGCCCCGTGTTTCTCGAGCCGTGTCTGTAGAGCTTATCCCGAACGGGTAGCGCTTCTCGGTAGCACTGCCAGGCCAGGGATCTCTGGAAGTTGTCATGGGCCCTGGCCCGAAAGTCGTCCCGAACAGGCGGGTCAGGTACTCCTCGTCGACGTCCAGGTTCGCCCCGAGCTCGTCGTCGTACCTCCCTCCACTAAACCCCTATAGAATGCTTTGGTTGTGTTGAAGTCACTTAAGGTCGACCAGGACGGCAGAGTTGCTTGAGAGCAACGCGACACTCGCGGTGCCATTCGCCCTTCCTCGGCCTCTTTTTGATCCACGACTGCAGTTCGGTCATGGAGACGAGCTGCGGGAAAGCGTGCCTCACAAACGGCGACCACACTGTTCACCGTCGTCTACATAGAGCCAGAGATGTCGCAGTCTCAGCGCGTGTCTGCGCATCATCAACCACGGCATGCCCAGCCCTCCTTTTAACGGGTGTTGACAGCAAATGGATCGCCTGACCATCGGGACGCATCCTTTCCACAAGAAGCGGAAGAGGATGCGTTGTAGTTTGGTGATGGTAGGGTCGGACAAGGTACGACGGTCAGGCGGTAGTAGATGACGGACGCGATGTACGTGTTCGCCACCTCCGCTCGACCTTTTAGGGACAGTTTCCTCTCGGCCCATTGCCGGGCGAGAGTGACCACCCTACTCGTTATCTCGTTCCAGTTCTCTCCACTTGGAGGTCCGGACCAAACCAGACCCCGAGCAACTCAACCGGGCCGTCGGTCCAGCGTCCCACGACGGAGGCGCTGGTGGACGGCATGGGCTTGCTTCTCCAGGTGCCTAGTCGCAAGCCCACTGACTTTTCCCGGTTGATTTTCGCTCCTGTCACCGCTTCGTAGTTTTTCAGTGTCTCGCCGACCAGCTCGATGTGCTCGTGGCTAGACACTATGACGGTGACGTCGTCCGCGTATGCAGACACGCTCGTCCCGCATCCCAATTCTCGCGGGATGCCCCTTAGAGTCGCCAGCTTCCGCAGTAGTGGCTCAAGAGTCAATACGTATAGAAGCGCCGAGAGGGGGCATCCCTGACGGACCGAACGTGCAATGTCGAAAGGTCTCGATAGATGTCCATTTACGCGAATTACCGAACGGATGCCTCTGTACAAGGCAGCTATCCAGCCGCGGAAGACGGGACCGAAACCAGCCGCTCTCAGGACTGCCTCCAAGTATCGATGGTCTACCCTATCAAAGGCTTTCGATTGATCCAAGTTGATCAGGGCCCCACATGCCAGGTTCGTTAACTACCCTGTCTATGATGTAGCGCATCAGATGGAGGTTGTCATGGATGGTCCGGCCTGGCACGGCGCATGTTTGCGCCTTGTCGACCAGTTTCTCGATGACAAGCGCCAACCTCTTGGCTAGCACCTTGGCCAAAATTTTCAAGTCTGCATTAAGCAGAGTGATGGGCCTAAAGTTATCTATTACATTTCCCTTGTTTAGATCTTTCTTCAGCAGTGTTACGGCTCCTCGGCTCACAAAACCAGGAATGCTCCCGTTTTGCTGCCAGTTGCAGTACACCGCCGCCAAGAGATCTCCAAACAAGTCTGGCATACAATTGTAAAGCTGTAGGGTAGACCATCCAAACCGGTGATTTGTCCTCGAGCATTCTGCCATCGCTTCCCGCACTTCCGCCGCCGTGATGGCACCTTCGCAGCACCCTGCCTTTCTTGTCGAGAGTCGTGGTAGGCTATGTAGGTAGGCACTGAAGTCCACCCTACGTTCTTGCCCTCCACTCGTTCCGAACAGTCGGGCAAAATGCTGCTGAAAGGCCTCACACATTTACTTGGCTCGAGCAATTCGCGCCCCTGTTCATCTACCAGTGACCGAATGGTGGCTTTGTTGCCCTGTTGCGCCTCTGCCACCCGGGCCTCTCTCGCGGCTCCAACACCTTCGTTCCTTAGAGCACGCATCCTAGCTCTGACAGCACATCCTTCGTGTTTGGCGTTGAAGTGTTGGTCGAGGGCCAACCTCGCCGCCAAAACGTCGGTGCGATGCCGCTTCTAATTGCCTCTTCTAGCTTCTTAACTAGCTCACCCTCTACTCTATTTCTATCTATGGCTAGTGCTTTGCTGTACCTAATCGCTTCTGCTTTTACTGCTCTCTTGAGGGCAAACCACCATTTGTTGTTGATGATGGCTCCCGTCAAAGCCCTCTTTACTAGTGTGCTAATCCGGTCTCTGAAAACTTGTCTCGATGGGAAAGACGCGTTTAGTTTCCAGTATCCGGGACCCTGCCTAAGTGTCTTACCTAAGTCTAGCGTACATGTCACAAGTTTGTGATCCGTGTAGCTGACTATGTGGAATTGTGGACATCCTATGCTATCTCTATCTACTGTCCTACACAGTATCCTATCTAGATACGATCTCGACGACCCGATGCGGTTGCTCCATGTCCACGTTGGCGCATTCGGGTGGTCTAGTCGAAACCTGTCAGACAGTTGAAAGCGTCTGAGCAGGTCTCTGAGGCATTGCATCCCGTCTATTCCTATCTCTACCCACGTAGTCTACATGCGTGTCCAAGGTAGCATTCCAATCCCCCACTAAGAGTAAAGGACGAGACGTTCCCAAGAAAACTTCTAGACGTTGAAAGAAATCCGCCCGACCTGTTAAGGGCGGTGCGTAAACTGATACGAGCCGAAAAGCGCACCCATTGCTGCCGTCGACATCCAGGACGACCAGTCTACCCTCCGGGTCTACGAATATTGTCCTTACATTGAGATCCAGACTCTTGTGAAAAAGTACCGCGGTGCCACTACCGCCCATTCTCGGCAGACAGGGGGAAAAATAAATGTTGAACTGTCCGCCAAACATGGTCTTTAGGGCCCGCGGATTGTGGAGTCTGGTCTCGCTTATGGCTATGATTTCTAACTTATGTGACTTTATGTCATTTAAGAGGTACCCTTGTTTCCAAGGGGACCCCAAGCCACGCGCATTTACACAACCAATCTTGATCATAGTTCTAATGAATTAGAATACAGAGGGTTACTTACTGCTCGAAAGTTTTTGCTTTCTCCTCCGTGGTTTGTCCTCGAGAAGATCCAGTACAGTTTCTTTGTGAGATATTTTTGGCATTTGCCAACCGCACTGGGGAAAATGCCTTTGAGTGTGTGGTGCAGACTTTGGAGATGTGTATTTTTGATGTGGTCTGGTGGTGTTGTGTATGGGTGGTTGTTTGTTTTTATGTCATCTTCTGTTATGTTTGTTTTTGATTGGATGTATTCCATCAAATTTGTGTTTTGGTGTCTATGGCTGTGAGCATTTGCTGTATATGTTTTGTGGTGTTGGTGTGGCTGTTGTTTGCGTTGGGTTTTGAAATGTCTTGGAGATGTATTTCCCCCTGCTTTGTTCGTGTTTGCATTGGTTTGGTTGGTGTTTGTTTCTGCTCTTTATTTTCCTTCTTTTGTAGCTATTTGCCATTCCTCAGGTTTCGTCTTCCGACGAATTTCTGAGGAATCAGAAGGGGGTAGGGGTATGTATGTTGTGGGCTTCTATGTATGTCTGTGTAAGTGGTTGTGTTGTTGTTTCGTTGTTGTTGGTTGTTGAGTGTTTGGTGGGTGTTGAGTGCGGTATAAGGGATGGGGGATCAGTTTGTGTGTGTTTTCTTTGTTTTTCTGTTCCTTTGGGTTTTGCTGTTGATGGTAGTGTTGGTATTTTTCCAGGTGTCGAGTGGTTTTTGGTTGATGACGGATTAGCTTGTGTGCTTCTCTTGTCGTCTTCTGTGTTGATGGTGGGTGTGGGTAGTAGAGCTTTTTTTCCGGAGTGCTTTGGTTTAGATAGATAGATAGATAGATAGATAGCTAGATAGATAGATAGATAATAGATGATAGATAGATAGATAGATAGATAGATAGATAGATAGATAGATATAAATAGATAGATAGATAGATAGATAGATAGATAGATAGATAGATAGATAGACTGATAGGCAGACAGACAGACAAACAGACAGACAGGCAGACAGATAGATAGATAGATAGATAGATAGATAGATAGATAGATAGATAGATAGATAGATAGATAGATAGATAGATAGATAGATAGATTTCTTTATTGGCCACGCAGTGCTGAACGCAGAAGGAACAAAATACAAAGTAGAGCTTTTCTTTTTGGGAAGAAGGAAAAAAAAGAGGGGCGAATTCCAATCAAAAGGGATCGTGAAAAGAAAAAAAAGTTGGGGCCGATCAATAGGGATCGTGTATCACAGAAATGTCAATGTAAAAAGGGAAAACAGATTAGGTTTGTCTGTGGATAGGAAAACCTACGGAAAAGACCACGGGAACCTTGGGCAATAGTGTCTCATTTTTCCTTTCGATTTTCTTTCTTGTTTAGATAGATTGATAGGTAGATAGATAGATAGATAGATAGATAGATAGATAGATAGATAGATAGATAGATAGATAGATAGATAGATAGATAGATAGATAGAGAGACATAAGTTACGATTTTACTTACGCATAGTAGTGTTAATAACCAGTTGACTAGAATGCAACATACTTTTGCTTTTGGGAGAAAACGTGTAGAGATTAGAGAGCGTAACATGAGTCAACGAACGATACACAAACAGTAGCTGCGTAATCATCTTCATTAACTAATAACTATTTTGACTGTATGAAGTAGTACACTCGGAGCTGAGAGCTTGTGTAACATACTACAGCTTTCTTGGTGCCATTAAAACAAAGCGTATGTTTATTTCAAAAAAGCAGATCAATGCATTGAGTGATTACACAACCCGTTAACCATCCATTAACCAATGCATGGGTGTGTGTTTGTGTGTGTGTGTGTGAGAAACCAGCCAATGTAGCGTCTGTAATGTTATCGCCATGTCAAATGCATCGTCGTGAAATACATAGTCGTATTTTTTGTTTTGTTTTGTAATTTTTTTTCTTTAGAGTAAATCCAAAGTTAAGCGTTATTTATGGTTTTGGAGGTCTTTTATTCGCAGAGTAAATACGTCTCGTTTCATTAACAATGATAAAGATATTCCTAGTCAAACAAAAAAAGTTTCTTTCCAACGATTTGGATTTTTTTATTTTTTATTTTCCTTTCTTCTTTTTTTCTTTTGTTTTTGTTCTTTTTTTTTTTCAAGAAATCTTGGAAAAGAAATTATCAAGATGCGAAATAATAATGATCATGTGGAAATTCCACAACGCAGAAAGAAACATAAAGAAAGCTGTACCAATATTCATCGCATCGTCAATGAATAACAAGATTGCGACATACCGGATTACTTAAGTGACATTGATCTTAATTTATCTATTTTTACAACACTTCTTCTTTCCTTTAATTCAAAATAGTGTTATATTTTAACAGCATTTTTTTAAGATTCTCATTTTAAAAGTTTATATTCTTCTTTCAAGTATACATTGAGTAAATTTCATTTACATTTTTTTTTCCACTCTTGAATTTCTTTTCTGCTCTTAATAAAATGTGATATATTTACTCTGCGAATAAAATCTTTAAATAATGTTTAGCGATGTATATACTCTGCTGTTTAAAAATATGACGACGTGTTTACCTATGATGAATAGGCCTAACGACAAATTTTCCGACGATTTACTGGCTTGTAATATAATTATCTACCGATATGTGAGGGCGCGTGGCTTAGTGGTTAGGGCATTCGGCTCATGATCGTAAGGTTGTGAGTTCGATTCCCGACGACACGTTGTGTCCTTGAGCAAGACACTTTATTTCACGTTGCTCCAGTCCACTCAGCTGGCAAAAATGAGTTGTACTTGTATTTCAAAGGGTCAGCCTTGTCACTCTCTGTGTCACGCTGATTATCCCCGAGAACTACGTTAAGGGTACACGTGTCTGTGGAATGCTCAGCCATTTGCACGTTAATTTCACGAGCAAGCTGTTCCGTTGATCGTATCAGCTGGGACCCTCGTCGTCGTAACCGGCGGAGTCTTTTATATATCTACCGATAAAATACCAAAACGATGAAATTACAATCACTGTTTTCAGTAAAACTTTTACTGGACTCTATCAAGAAAAAATCCCCTTTCAAATGTATTATGCAGGTAGTCTCAAACTGAATCTCGTTTAAAAACTGGAGTGCATACAGTACCTAGCAATTGCTGGAAAACACACAGTACTTGTCTCGTAAGCTCTTTGATCAGGCAGTTCTGTACGTTATATATTTTGACACAGTGTTTCTAATTATCTGCTATGTAATCCAAAACTAAACGAAGGTACAAATATATGCATCCTATGTATATATATATAAATGTATATACATACGCATGCAATGCATATATATAATATACATACATGCATAAATATACATGCATGCATTCATTTATCTATATAAACATACATATAGTTATGTATGCATATGTGTAGTCCGGTCGCCATGATTGACCGCTAAATCTACAAGATTTTTTAATTCTCTCTCTCTCTCTCTCTCTCTCTCTCTCTCTTTCTGTTTATTTCATCGTGTTCCTTTCTATTGAAGAGCGTAGGCTCGAAACGTAAAATACTTTCTCACTTTTCCGAGTATCAAACTAATACACCTGCTTGTTGTTTATACACTTGTCTTGGTCTTTTGCTTTTCTGTAAATTTCAGGTATATGTGTATATATATATATATATGTATATGCATGTGTGTGTAGTAGTAGTAGTAGTAGTAGTAGTAGTGTAGTAGTAGTAGTAGTAGTGTAGTAGTAGTAGTAGTAGTAGTGGGGGGGTGATGGTAGTAGTAGTGTAGTAGTAGTGGTGGTGGGGGGTTATAGTAGTAGTAGTAGTATAGTAGTAGTAGTAGTAGTAGTAGTAGTAGTAGTAGAAACAATGGATACGGATGATAGAGAATATACTGGAAACTTTATTCATCATTACAAGCGTTTCGACACATCCTGCATCGCTCCTTCGCCGGTGAGAAACTGTATAATGATTTACGGTACATTCCACGGTGCAGAATGATCTCTTCAG
>NW_021826397.1:5000-12906 GCF_006345805.1 Octopus sinensis | reverse complement strand
ATACATATACGTATATGTATGTATGTATAAACAATACAGTGACATAAATATGCATATATTCTTTTTAAACAATAACCATGATTCTGTCAAAGAGTTTGTGATACTTTACAAGGTAAATCCAAAACGGAAGACCCTCAGATATCTTATTACACCTGACTGTTACGAGAACGAAACTAATCACAGAAATTCTGATGGATAAGAGACGTGTGCAAAATTCGGGCTGCGGTACCGAACGCAAAACCTCGCTGACTTAACCCTTTTATTTCTTTCTTTCTTATATTTTACATCAGACTTCAAATAATCCTTTCTATTATGGAAGGGCCTCGGTCGATTCAACTGGTGCTTAATCTATCTAAAGACGGATGAAATATTGCTAAGGATTTTGTCTGGCGTACTAACTATTCAGCCAGTTTATTTTCCACCTTATTATCAGACAAAATAATCATTTCAAATTTTGGTACAACGCCAGCAGCTTCGGGTGAGGGGCTAAGTCGATTACATCGGCCCCATGCTCGACTGGTACCTATTTTATCGACTCTGAAAGGGGTGAAAGGGAAAGTCGGCCTAGGTGGAATTTGAACTCAGAACCTAAAGACGGATGAAATGTTGCTAAGCGTTTGCCTGGTGCGCTAACGATTTTGCCAGCTCGCCGCCTGTCAGGCTTTACATAGCGGTTTCAGATTTTGCCACAAGGGCAGCCATTTTGAGGGCGGAGATATGTCGATTACATCGACCCCAGTGTTTCACTAGTATTTAATTTATCGACCCCGAAAGGATGAAAGGCAAAGTCGACCTCGGCAGAATTTGAACTCAGAACGAAGTGGCAGACAAAATACCTATTTCTTTATTGCCTACAAGGGTCTACACACAGAGGGGACAAACAAAGACAGACAAAGGGATTAAGTCGATTACATCGACCCCAGTGCGTAACTGGTACTTAATTTATCGACCCCGAAAGGATGAAAGGCAAAGTCGACCTCGGCGGAATTTGAACTCAGAACGCAACGGCAGACGAAATACCTATTTCTTTACTACCCACAAGGGGCTAAACACAGAGAGGACAAACAAAGACAGACAAAGGGATTAAGTCGATTACATCGACCCCAGTGCGTAACTGGTACTTAATTTATCGACCCCGAAAGGATGAAAGGCAAAGTCGACCTCGGCGGAATTTGAACTCAGAACGCAACGGCAGACGAAATACCTATTTCTTTACTACCCACAAGGGGCTAAACACAGAGAGGACAAACAAGGACAGACAAAGCGATTAAGTCGATTACATCGACCTCAGTGCGTAACTGGTACTTAATTTATCGACCCCGAAAGGATGAAAGACAAAGTCGACCTCAGCGGAATTTGAACTCAGAACGTAACGGCAGGCGAAATACCGCTAAGCATTTCGCCCGGCGTGCTAACGTTTCTGCCAGATCGCCGCCTATCAGATTTTACATAATGACCACTGACATTTAACCCACATACAAGAAACATGTAGGTAAAACGTGACCCCATTTCAATTTAACAGTGATTTATGTAATGCGAGAATTTTTTTTGGCAGTGGGGTGGGGGTGGGGCGAGTAGGGCAGGTTGTTTTTTTTTTTGTTTTTTGTAGCACTTTTGGTTCTTGTTGCTTTTTTTTTTTTTTTTCTTTGTTCGTAGCGTGAATGTAAAAAAATAACATAGATAAAGAATGTAAAAAAATTAAGAATACAAAAATATAAAAACCTACTTGTTCTGCAGCACACACTTTCTCCGATTTTTCACAGACGGATTTACTAGTCATCACGGGTTTCTCTTCAGGATTTTCCGAATTTTTGCGCGTATCACCGTGACCTACCGTGGCTGCTAAACTTCCGTCATCCTGGTTCGACCTTTGAATGTTCTGCAGCAATTTCTTAATCCCCGTTAAGGTGAATATACTTCCAGTTGTGGTATATTTTGTTGTAAGGGCATCCAAGAAATCTGAAGTCTCTTCGTGGGCCGCAGTATCGACGATGTAATTTCCAAACGTTCGTTTTGGCGATAAACAAAATACAACGAGAATAGAAAGCGCCAAAACATTCTGCCGCTGGGAAGTTACCATTTTGGTCAAACTCACCATTTTTACCGTCGTCCTTTTGTTGCGTATTTTCCGTGTTTGCTTCTTACATCAGCTGAAGATAGACAGAAACAGACAGATGAACAGATAAACACATAGAGGTATAGCTGAAATGGGGGTAAGGGTTAATATATACACATATATTATATATATATATATATATATATATATATATATAGTTAATCCAAACAAGAAAACACAAAAAAAAAAAAACACAAAAATGCGAGGACGTGGAACAAATATAATATTATTGGACGCTCAGGAAAGAAGGGAAGAAGGAGGGTTTAACGTTTCGAGCGGAGCTCTTCGTCGGAAACATAGGAGAAGGAAAGATCCAGAGAAGGGAAGATAGAGGAAAAAAATTCGCCAACGGTACACACGAGGTCACATTTTGAAAAAAAAAATATATATATATACAGTGTACATTTAAACACATTAGGAATCCACTTGTGGGATTCAACACGCTAGAAAGAACAGCTAGGGTCTATAACCACAAAATTAGGGATAAAATTCGACAGGAACGAAATTCCTCATGTGGATTCCTCATGTGTTTAAATGTACACTGTATTTTATGACTAATACATAGTCTTTGGACTAAATTTTTACACGTTAGGCCCACTGGAAATGGAAATTTTAATTAATGTCCCTTTCCCTTTGATATGATTAAGTATATATATATATATATATATATATATATATATATATATATATATATATATATATATATATATATATATATATATATATATATATATATATTAAATTAGAGATAAAACCATTATTAGACAACAGTGAAATTTGATTTAATCCTAAATCTAATTTTTCCCTATAAGTTTGGATATAATCCCTAATATTATTATATATATATATAAGAAATTTACGTATATAATTAAACAAATACATATTCTATATAATATATATATGCGCATGTCTGTGTACGTACACCCAAATATATATGTGTGTGAGTGTAAGTAAGTATATGTACGTATGTATAAACAATACAATGGTATAAAAATGCGTGTCAAAAAAATTGTGATACTTTACAAGTTAAATCCAAAACTGAAAATCCTCAGATACGTTATCGCGTCTGACTGTTACGATAGCAAAACTAATCGCAGCAATTCTGATGGGAAAGAGACGGGTGCAAAATTCGAGCTGCGGTACCAAACGCAAAACCTTGCTGACCTCCACCCTCACTTTCTTTTTTAAACTTTTCATATTGTTCATATATATGTGTGTGTGTGTGTGTGTGTGTGTATGTATATGTATATATGTATATATATATAGACAGAGAGAGAGAAAGAGAGACAGACAGACAGTTAGATAGATAGATAGATAGATAGATAGATAGATAGATAGATAGATAGATAGATAGATAGATAGATAGATAGATAGATAGACAGACAGACAGACAGACAGACAGATAGATAGATAGATAGATAGAGAGAGAGGGGGGAGAGAGAGAGATACATACATACAGATAGATAGATAGATAGATAGATAGATAGATAGATAGATAGATAGATAGATAGATAGATAGATAGATAGATAGATAGATAGATAGATAGATAGATACACAGACAGACAGACAGACAGACAGATAGATAGAGAGAGAGAGAGAGGAAGAGAGAGAGAGATACACACATACAGATAGATAGATAGATAGATAGATAGATAGATAGATAGATAGATAGATGAGTGGCATAGGAGTGGGTATGTGGTAAGAGGCTTGCTTCCCAAGCACACGGTTCCGTGTTCAGTCCCACTGCGTGGCACCTTAGGCAAATGTCTTCTAGTATAGTCTCGGGCCAACTAAAGCCGTGTGAGTGGATTTGGTAGATGGAAACTGTAAGAAACCCTTTGTATATATATATGAGTGTAAGTGTGTGTGTGTGTGTATATGTGTGTGTGTGTGTGTGTGTGTGTGTGTGTGTGTGTGTGTCTATGTTTGCCCCCATCATCGCTTGACAACCGATGGTGGTGTGTTTACGTCCCCATAACCAAGCGGTTCCGCAAAAGACACCGATAGAATAAGTATTAGGGTTACAAAGAATATGTCCTGGGGTCGACTTCTTCGACTAAAACCCTTTGAGGTGGTGCTCCAACATGGTCGCAGTCAAATATAGGTGCAGGTGTGGCTGTGCGGTAAGAAGCCTGCTTCCCAGCCACATAGTTCTGGGTTCAGTCCCACTGCATGGTACCTTGAGCAAGTGTCTTCTTCTATAGCCTCGGGTCGACCAAAGCCTTGTGAGTGGATTTGGTAGGCGGAAACTGAAAGAAGCCCGTCGTATATATATGTGTGTGTGTGTGTGTGTGTGTGTGTGTGTGTGTGTGTGTGTGTGGTGTGTGTGTGTGTGTATAAGTTTGTGTATCTATATTTGTCCCCACTACCATCGCTTGACAACCGATACTGGTGTGTTTACGTCCCCGTAACTTAGCGGTTCGACAAAATCACCGATAAAATAAGATACTAGGCTTACAAAGAATAAGACTTTGGTTCGATTTGTTCGGCTAAAAGGCGGTGCTCCAGCATGGCCGCAGTCAAATGACTGAAACAAGTAAAAGAATAAAAGAACTAAAGAATATATTCTTTCTTATATATATATATATTATATATATATATATATATATATCTTTGACTTGTTTCAGTCAGTGGATTGCGGCCATGCTGGAGCACCACCGCCTTGAAGAGTTATCGGACATTTTAAAGAATAACCAATAGAGATTGGATACAAGTATAGCTGTGTGGTTTATCACTTTGCTGTGAAAGTATGCGGTTTTGGGTTCTATCCCAAAGCACAGTATATGGACCATGTATCTTCGGTCATAGTGTCATGTTGATTAAAGTCGTATAAGTAAATTTAAGTGGAAAGAAACTGTGAGGAAACCAATCGGCGGACTCGTTGCCGTTCTGGGACTGAAGACTTATTCCGATTCCTTATCAGTCTCAAATGCGTTGTAAAGGTCAAGGGCGTTAGTTTTTTTCATTTCTCAAAACATAAAAGGAGTTAAGGTTTCGGTGACTCTATTAACCCGTTGAATCCGCGATTATGCCTTAGCTTGCAAAAGCGGGGCGGCCACAGGAAGGCTGAAATAATTATGCTTTTGCCAATTAGTGAACCGCAAACAGAAAACCACGTGACCACTCGCTTTTTTGCGACTTCCGAACGAAACTGCGCCCGCTCAAGGTTACTCAAGGTTAAACTATGACAGATGTTGGGGAAATAACCGGGAAATTATATTAAACCTCTCTAAAATATCACTAGAGAAATGTGGCAAGCTGGCAGGATTGTTAACACGCCGGACAAAATGCTTAGCAGCATTTCGTTCGAACTTACCTGTTGGTTCAAATTCCGCCGAGGTTGACTTTACCTTTCATCCTTTGAGACCCTCCTTCGGTCACGACACAGACCATGGGATTGCACCTAGAAAGTTACCCTCCCAGGCACAAGTCCGGGCAAGGTTGTTTATGGAAGACCAGCAGTCGTCCATGCATACCAGCCTCCCCTCTCCGCGCCACCAGTGTTATCCAAGGGAAAGGCAAAGGGGCCGATACAGCTTGGCACCTGTGACGTCGCAACTCATTTCTACAGCTGAGTGAACTGGAGCAACGTGAAATAAAGCATCTTGCTCAAGAACACAACACGCAGCCCGGTGGGGATTCGAACTCACAACCTCACGATCGTAAGCTCGACGCTATAACCACTGAGCCATGCGCTTTCATCCTTTAGGAGTCGATAAAATAAGTGCCAGTTAAACATTGAGGTCGACTTAATCGACTTATCCCACTTCCCTGAAATTTCTGACCTTGTGCCAGAATTTGAAACCAATATATCACTATAGAAATTATCAGTAGTATATCACAATAGAAGTTATTCACTCGACTATTGAAATGAGTTGCGACATCACTGGTACGAAGCTGTATCGGCCTTTGTCTTTCCCTTGGATAACATCAGTGCTGTGGAAAGGAGAGGCTGGTGTGTACGGGCAACTGCTGGTCTTCCATAAACAACCTAGCCCAGACTTGTGCCTCGAAGGGAAACTTTTCTAGGTACAATCTCATGGTTATACATGATCAAAAAGGGACATTACCTTTTTACTTAGAAAAGGAAAACATAACTAAGCATGAAAATTCCATTCTCTGCGAAATTAATTCCTACTTTCTGAGTTCAAATTACGTCGAGGTCGACTTTACCTTTTTTTCCTTTCGGGGTACGATTAAACAAGTACCAGTTACGCACTGGGGTCGATGTAATCGACTTAATCCCTTCCCTCAAATTTCAGGCCTTGTGCTTCCAGTAGACAGGATTTTAATATTCATTCAAATAAATCGATGATATCCCACGGAGTGCTGTATCTTAATCGTGTAGCATTCAAATTACTCTGTCAAATGTCATGTTTATTTATGGAATGGAAGCACTCCGTCGGTTACGACGACGAGGGTTCCGGTTGATCCGATCAACGGAACAGCCTGCTCGTGAAATTAACGTGTAAGTGGCTGAGCACTCCACAGACACGTGCACCCTTAACGTAGTTCTCGGGGATATTCAGCGTGACACAGAAAGTGACAAGGCCGGCCCTTTGAAATACAGGTACAACAGAAACAGGAAGTAAGAGTGAGAGAAAGTTGTGGTGAAAGAGTACAGCAAGGATCACCACCATCCCTGCCGGAGCCTCGTGGAGCTTTTAGGTGTTTTCGCTCAATAAACACTCACAACGCCCGGTCTGGGAATCGAAACCGCGATCCTACGACCGCGAGTCCGCTGCCCAAACCACTGGGCCATTGCACCTCCACCATGTTTATTTATACCCATTGTATGAATAAACATGCCGTTTGCGATAAGTCGTGTATTATCTTGAAGCTTCGAGATAGCGATGATGTGATTATTGCCTTCGCTAAGGCGGAGATATTGTTTTCAGCCGTGTTTGTTTGTTTGTCCGTGGACAAGATATCTCAACAACCACAGGACGGATTCGGATGAAACTTTCAGGGATGTTTGGCCTTGTGACTGACACGAACTGATTAGATATGGGGATCGATCCGGTACTGGACAAGGATTCTGGATTATTTTTCCGGTTATTTTTCTGGATTATTTTTCCGGCAGACGAAATATCGCTAAGCATTTCGCCCGGTGGGCTAACAATTCTACCAGCTCACCATCTTTGAATGAATATTTTTTTCTACTTGGCTTCATTTTTAGTATTCTCGTTTGTGAGAGCAATCGAGTTTATTTCAGATATTCTCATTTAAAAATTTATTTCCGGCTAATCTTTGAGAGAACGCTGGAGTTGCCTTGGCGGAGGTTTGTGCTCTCCGAGTGCTCTTGTTTAGTTTTACAATGACATTCTAAAGTAGGTGTGAGGAGACAGTTCTGGCCATGCTGGAGCACCGCCTTTAGTCGAGCAAATTGACCCCAGGACTTATTCTTTGTAAACCTAGTACTTATTCTGTCGGTCTCTTTTGCCGAATCACTAAGTTACGGGGATGTAAACACACTAGCATCGGTTGTCAAGCGATGTTGGGGGAACAAACACATACACACAAACATATACACACACATACATATATACATACACACATACATATATATATATACATATATTCCGCTGAGGTCGACTTTGCCTTTCATCCTTTCGGGGTCGTTAAATAAAAGTACCAGTTTCGCACTGGGGTCGATGTAATCGACTTAATCCCTTTGTCTGTCCTTGTTTGTCCTCTCTATGTTTAGCCCCTTGTGGGCAATAAAGAAATATATATATATATATACATAATAATGAAGGGTGAAATTAATTAATTTGGAATAATTATCA
>NW_021826396.1:5000-12996 GCF_006345805.1 Octopus sinensis | reverse complement strand
TCTGTCTCCCCTTTTGTCTGTCTGTCTATACGTCTATCTGAGAGTGTGTATGTGTGTGTGTGTCTGTGTGTGTCTATGTCTGTGACTGTGTCTCTCCCAGTGCCAGATGCTAAATATCATACAATTTCCCACAGCTGCCCTCCAGGCGGGAGGAGACGTTTCTGGTTCCTTGTTGAAGAGAAAGAAAGAAGAGAGGAAGAGGAGGTAGGGTAAGAAGTGAGGGAGAGAATGCAGAAGAGATAAAGGGAAGAGGAAGAGGCAGGGATCTGGATGAAGGAGAGAGAGAGAGAGTTATTGAGAGACCTGTGTGGGTGTGCAGGAAGATGAAGAAAATCAAAGAGAGAGAGAGAGACAGACAGACAGACAGAGACAGAGAGACTGCAGGACTGTGACAGAGAGAGAGAGAGAAAAACTGTTGAAGAGAAAGAAATTAAGACAGAGAGCTGTGTGAGAGAGAAGAGAGAGAGAGAGACTGTATGCGAGTGTGAGAGAGAAGAGAGAGAGAGACTGTATGCGAGTGTGAGAGAGAAGAGAGAGAGAGACTGTATGCGAGTGTGAGAGAGAAGAGAGAGACAGTTACAAAGAGGGAGACTGTGTGAGAGATAGAGAGAGAAGAGAAGACAGTGAGAGAGAGACTGTTAGAGAGAGAGATACTGTGAGAGGGAGAGTTTATGAGGGAGGGACTATAAATGAGAGATTGACTGAAAAGACCTTCTGTGTGTGTGTGTGTATCTATCTGTCGGTGTGTGTGAGTAAACAGACTAATGTTTCAAGGCGTTCCAGCCTTGGCTATCCAGTTTATTTTGAAATCGCATAAGTGACTCAACTCAGACGGTTGGAAGTATTTATGTAACGTATTACTTTTTCCCTCTAAAGTCTATATTTCGGCATCAGTATGTTTTTGGTACGTCATTTACTTTGTCAATAAATGTTTGGCCTGTGAAGTGTGATCTTTCGTCTTCTTTCTCCTTTGCCAATGTTCCCGGGGAATGCTGCGCGGAAATGATATTACTTTTCATTTTTATATTTACCTAAACATCAAAACTGATGAGTTGATTAAACAATGAGCTCGGCTGATTTGTTCAGGACCATCCAGGCATACATACATACACACATCTAAACAATTAACTAATAGTAAAGGAATAGAATTGCATCAGTGCGTGTGTTACTTATATTGGCAGAATGACTCTCCCTAGACACAGTAAAATTTGTTTCAATGCACAAATTCACATAAAGAATCTTGCGAACCAGATACAAAAACGAAGTGTTTATTAGTATTTATTCAACATATATCTATTCATATACACACAAACTATATTTCTGCCTATTTTGTTAAAAAACATTTTCAAAGGCTGTATCAAAATATTTTATTCCCCGACTAGTCACAAGTTGCATGTTTTTGATCGGTTAGAGCATTGAGATAATGTGTCAACTATAAAGAATATTTTGAACATCATTTTCCTAAGATTAAAAATAAATATTGACATAAAGAGGGAGTGAATCTGAGTGAATGAGCGTGCTGTGTATACCTGGTTTTAAATGTATTTCCCGTTTGCCTTATGTAACTCTTTATTTCATCACTTTATTACATCTCTATAGATTTCCTGAAGAAGCTGTCCTAACTCTAAAATATTGAAATGCGAGTTAGATGTACAAACCATCTAGTATATTATTTTTTCTATAACTTAAATTGTTTTGGCTTAAAGCAAAATTTAAAAAATGTACCCATACATGCAAACCAGACTACTATGGATGTTAGTTTAGCCCAGTACACTAGCGCCTTTGTGTGCCTATTAAGGAAGCTGTATTTTTTCATTACCGTAATTTGCATTCAGGTGCTTGGTTAGCTGTATTCCTATCAATCGTATTACAACAACCAGTTTCACCATTAACCGATTAATCAAGCTAGATACAATGTTCGTTATACAATGAACCACGTGACCACAAAACTGGGAGTCGTAATTTCATCGGTTGTTAATCCAGCTCAGGAATAAAACTATTAGACTCAACACATTTATATCATGTTCCCTTACGGCTTAAAGTATTTGTCTACGTCTATATACAAATGGGTGAGTAAGTTTCTATGTAGAATTGCATCTACATGCGTTTATCAATAGAAAGAAACAGACTTGTGAAACTATATTACGGTCCTGAGTTGCCAATAGGTAAACACTGGTGCTTGCCGAACTCTGGTCGCTTATAAAAACGCCAGAGGTGCACCGCTGGAACAACTTACTGCTAGGTGAACTGATCCGATGCAAAGGTACGTGACTTAGCCATGGAAATTGCGCATTGGTTGTGGCATAGTGTGAACTGAACGCAGGACCCTTTGGCTATTAACCATCCCATCGACAAAACCAGCTGCAAGTGTTATGTTCCTAAGTATTTAATTCTAATTAAGATGCTCTGTAATGAAGTAGATTTAGCAAGGCACACGTCAAATTTTGGTTCGTATCACGCTAAGGGCGGTAGTTTTGCGCAAATGTCGTCGCCGTCGTCTTCTTTGTAGAAAACGGCCATTTTAAAATCTCACTTTATGATTACGTTTTGTAGTTTTTTCTTTTTATTAATCAAATAAGAATAAGAATAACTCTGCTAATAATAATAATAATAATAATAATAATATAATAATAAATATAATAATAATAATATAATAATAATAATAATAATAATATAATATAATTAATAATAATAATAATAATTAATAATAATAATAATAATAATAATAATAATAATAAATAATAATAAATAATAATAATAATAATAATAATAATAATAATAATATTAATAATAATAATAATAATAATAATAATAATAATAATATAATAATAAATAATAATAATGAAATAATAATAATAATAATATTGTTGTTGTTATTATTATTATTATTCTTATTAGTAGTATAGTATTAGTATTATTATTATTAATATTATCATTATTATCAGTATTATTATTATCTTAGTATTATTATTATTATATATATTATTATGATTCTATTATAGGCACAAGGCCTGAAATTTGAGGAGAGGGAACTAGTCGATTACATCGACCCCAGTGCGTAACTGGTACTTAATTTGTCGACCCCGTAATGATGAAGGACAAAGTCGACCTCGGCGGGATTTGAACTCAGAACGCAAAGACGGACGAAATGCCGTTAAGCATTTCGCCCAAAGCGCTAACGATCGTTCCCGCTCAACGTCTTAATGATAACAATAATGACAAGGGCACTCAGAGAGTGCAAACCTCCACCAAGGCAACACCAACGTCCTCTCAACGATTAGCCTGAGATGATTTTTAAAATGAGAATATCTGAAATAAACTCGACTGCTCTCACAAACGAGAATACTAAAAATGAACCTGACCACTCTCATGATGATGATGATTAGTGAGAAAAAAAACAGGAGGAAATAATCCAGAATCCTTGTCCGGTACCGGATCGATCCCAAAATCAGATCAGTTCGTGCCAGTCACAAGGCCAAACATCCCTGAAAGTTTCATCTGAATCCATCCAGCGGTTCTTGAGATATCTTGTCCATGGGCAAACAAACAAACGCAACTGATAACAATACCTTCGCCTTGTAATGAAGATGCTGCACTCTTGTTTGTCCCTACTAAACGTTACTATATCCGGCCTTCGATGCTCTAATACCCTATCTGTCTGGAAATCAAAGTCTCAGAGGATTTTTACCTTCCCCTTTTCGTCCATTACATTTTCCGGTGTATTTTTGTACCAAGCTCCCGTAACCCCATATCCATATTTACGGCATAGTAGCCAGTAGTGGTTTTCGGCTACCTTGTTGTACCTACGCAAGACTTTCACAAGCACTAAGAATGTGCTTGACACATATTCCGCAGAGGTCCGATGCACTTGTGTGGTATATATTCTTTTTCACTGAGTTGGTATTTAATGCCTGATCCTGGGCAGCAATGATTAGGCTTTCAGTATTTTTGTTAGGTCACCCTTGTTGGGCCACCTCCATGATGCTTCCTGGTCTTTTGATTTGGTTGTAGTGGTGATGATGATGATGATTATGATGATGGTGATGGTGGTGGTAGCATTAGGAGTGGTAATGGTGTTATTGTTATTTGGTGTTCGTGATGGTAAAGATATCAATACTAGTGGTTGTAGTGGTGGTGATGGCGGTGATAATGATGATGGTGGTGGTGGTGGTGATGATGATGGTGATGGTGGTGGTGATGGTGGTGATGATGATGGAGGTGGTGGTAGTGGTGGTGATGATGGTTGTGATGATGGTGGCGGTGGTGGTGGTGGTGGTGGTGGTGATGGTGGTGGTGATGATGGTGGTGGTGGTGGTGATGATGATGGTGGTGATGATGGTGGCGGTGGTGGTTGTTTGTTGTGTTGGTGATGGTAGTAGTGGTGATGATGATGATGGCGGTGGTGGTGGTAGTGGTGGTGATGGTGATGGTGGTGATGGTGATGGTGGTGGTTGTGTTGGTGGTGGTGAGGTTTGTGATAGTGATGTTGATGGTTGTGTTGGTGGTGGTAGTGGTGGTGGTGGTAATGCTGATGTGTTAGTGTTGATGGTGATGATGTTGGTGTTGGTGGTTGTGGTGTTGGCGGTAGTGATGCTGTTGGTGGTGTTGGTGGTGGTGGTGGTAGGGGTGATGATCATGAAGATGGTGGTGACGATGATGGCTGTGATGATAGTGGTGGAGGCGGCGATGGTGATGCCAGTCAGGCAGGATGATTCGACGTGTTTGGTGAGTCGGCAATCTAAGATGAAATAAGACGTATTTCGCTGAAATTTCTTTCTCAGACCCACCCACGACCACCACCACCAACACCAGCAGCCACTTCCAAGTTCGCTGTGAAGTGATTTTTAGAAAATGTTAGTCTGTTCACGGCGGAAAAATAAAATAAGAAAGAGGAAAGTTTTTGCTTTTTTCTTTTTCCCGTTTCTCTCTCTTTCATTTTTCCGGCAACCAATCGTTTTCACGTATTCCGATTGTTGACACACGCAGATCTGACTTCCAGTGACTGACCACTGTTAAGAAGGAAAATGAGAGGAGGGGAAATTTCGACTGGAAACACCGCCGCCACCACCACCACACTACAAAACAACAAAACAACACCAAAATTACCACCACCACCACTATCACCGCTACCACCACCACCACCGCCACCAACAACAACGACACCAAAACTGCTACCACCACCACCACCAACAACAACAACAACAGCAACAACACCAAAACTGCTACCACCACCACCACCACCACCACCACCACCAAAACTACCACCAAAACTACCACCAACATCACCACCAATACCACAATCAGCACCACAGTCACATACACCACCAGCAGCAGCAGCAGTAGCTGCAGCACCGCCACCATAATCACCACCATAACTATCACCACCACAGCAACCATCACAACCACCACCACCACCACCACCAATACCACGACAACTAACACCACCACATCACCATCACCATCACCATCATTATCACCTTCACAACCACCAACACGACCACAACTACCACCACAACCACCACCACCACCACCACCACCACCACCACCACCACCACCACCACTACTACTACTACTACTACTACAACTACTACTATTACTACTAATACTACTACTACTTCTACTGCTACTACTACTACTACTACTACTAATTCTACTACTACTTCTACTGCTACTACTACTAATACTACTACTACTTCTACTGCTACAACTACTACTATTACTACTAATACTACTACTACTTCTACTGCTACTACTACTACTACTACTACTAATTCTACTACTACTACTACGATAGTGTTGATACTGCTTCAGTGAATACGCAGCAAAAACATCAATGCTACGACGTGCCGAACGCCGGTTTTGCTAAGATCCACTCCAAAGATTTGCCGTCGGGAGGGTATTTTCAAAATGCAATCGAAGAATATAGCTTAATTTGTGCATGTAAATCTTGCGACTTTTCTAATTAAATGCCAGACTGAAGCCATTTCCCAATAAGTGGAATGAGGACGCCATAGAAATCTCGCCTCCTTCAGCCATGTTTCTGGCGGAATTTTCCCCCCGCTTTGCTTATTTTTGCAACGCCTCAGCCAGTCTCGCATTAAGACCAGCAAAAATTTATATTTTGGTTTAAAATATAGTGTGACTTGACTTTTTGTTTTAATATTGTTGTTGTTGTTGTTGTTGTTGTTGTTGTTGTTGTTGTTGTTGTTGTTGCTGTTGTTGGTGGTGGTCATGGTGTTCTTTTCGATGTGGTCTTTTCTTTTGTTTTTAACTAATTGGTCTTAAGATGGTTTCTTCTTCTTCTTCTACTCTTTCTTCTCCTTCTTCTTCTTCTTCTTCTTCTTCTTCTTCTTCTTCTTCTTCTTCTTCTTCTTCTTCTTCTTCTTCTTCTTCTTCTTCTTCTCCTTCTTCTCCTTCTTCTTCTCCTCCTCCTCCTTCTTCTTATTGTTATATTATTAATTATTATTATTATTATTATTATTATTATTATTATATATTTATTATTATTATTATCGTTATCATATTATATTATTGTTTATTATTATTATTGAGTGAGAGAGCAGTTCATGCCATCAAAGTGACACTGGGGGTAAAATATACGAAGCCCAATATACCCATCATGACTACCCGTCTGATAAAGGTACACCAGGCACATGCATCACAACCATATGTGCGCGACATGGTGATCTCATATCAAGATAAACAGCACATGACCTTGCAGGTGGGGCCCAGTTAGAATTTTCTTCAGGTTGGGTAGCCCATCCCGCTCAAACGGTCCCCGAATAAGGGTTTTTAAGGATGTTGAACGAAACACCCATGTTTCCAGAGGTGAATTATTCAAACCCCAAAGAATCCCTCTCAACACATGGCTATGATGCTCCCCACTACTTCTGCTCGTGATCAGAGATGCACATATCGTCAGCCACTAAGGGACATGCTCAACTGGTTACGGTCAAACAACTGACAAGCAAATCTGTGGTATTGAGCAGATATTTTGCTGTAGCCCATCTTTTATACCAGACAAAAAACAATGTACATGATAACACTTCCATCAGTTAAGATCAGAAGCCATTATTATTATTATATTATTATTATTATCTTATTATTATTATTATTATTATTAGTAGTTTTATTTTTATAGCGTGCTTCACTCACTACCGAGCGCAGCTCTGTGTGCTTGGGTATGTGCTGTGATTTGTTGTGATGCTCTGATGGTTATTGTATGAAGTGTTCTGCGTAGGATGTGTGCAGTGCCTAGTAGTGCATTTTCTGTATGTTATATGTGTTGTAAGTCCTGGTGTTTTGTTATGTATTTGTCTGAATATTTTTTTATCAGCCTAATGCACCTACTATGATAGGATTGTTTCTGTTTCAGATTCCACATTCTAGTTACCTTATCATCATTATTATTATTATTATTATTATTATTATTATTATTATTATTATATTATTATATTATTATTATTATTATTATTATACATATTATTATTATAATATATTATTATCATTATATTATTATTATGTTGTTGTTGTTATTATTGTATTATTACAGCGAGATGGCAGAACATTTAGCACGCTGGACGAAATGCTAAGCGTTATTTCGCCCGTCGCTATGTTCTGAGTTTAAATTCTCCAGAACTTTATAGCTTCCGCTGCATTAGGTTTCTCACCTTCAGTACTTCGTTCTCCACTATTTATTTGGTTATAAAATCTCCTCTAGTCTATCTCAAATAATCTTTTCAGTTGATACCGATCTATTCTTTTCTGATATCTGGAGGGCTTGCCAACTACTGCTATGATACGCTGTTTCAACTCTTCTATCATTGTCTCGAATCCTTTCTCTTTGACTAAATATCTTTTCTCAAGGAAGATTTGCATCGTGTGTTTCCTAAGTGGTTTAATTTCCAAGCTTCTATTCAATTCAGATCTTGTCTTGAAAGACCTCCATATATAAAGATTCTCAAAACCACTGACCTCAAACTGTGTCCGATTATAG
>NW_021826395.1:0-12985 GCF_006345805.1 Octopus sinensis | reverse complement strand
AACTGGCTTCTAACTGCGGAAGCCTGAACTACAATGGGCTTGTTCCACAGAGAACGTTTCCGGTTACTTGTCGGTACATCCTCGTACACTAACAAGCTGACTGGCTCTGGCCATCAATGGTCTCGTTATCGAGGGAAAGAAGACCACAAGACCGATTTCGTTTAATCTATCCGGAAACGTTTTTAATAGTCTTGAACCAGACCACCAATTTGATGTCCCAGTTGGCTCCTAAGACAATGATGGTACATGCGATCTCCTATGCTTATATTATCAAGTTAAAAGTCAAATTCTTACACATCAAACACTGCTTTATACTGATTTGATGGTTCAAGCTTAAGGGATGGCCGCGAATAGCCATATCCAAGATATCAGGAAGAACCTCATCCTCATGCTTCCGACGATGATGATGATGACGATGATGATGACGATGATGATGATTATTGATATGGCGCTGGTGGTAATGATGCGTATGATGATGCTGGTGGTGATGATGATAGGGAGGAGAATGGCGATGATGAAGATGGCTACGACGATGTCGAGGATTACGACGATAACATCGTCGACATCACCGCCGACGACGACGATGATGATGATAGTGATAGGACGAATCTTTTTCTTATTCTTCTTATCATCATCATCATCATTACTACTACTACTACTACTTATTTCTTTACTACCCACAAGGGGCTAAACATAGAGGGGACAAACAAGGACAGACAAACGGATTAAGTCGATTACATCGACCCCCAGTGCGTAACTGGTACTTAATTTATCGACCCCGAAAGGATGAAATACAAAGTCAACCTCGGCGGAATTTGAACTCAGAATGTAACGGCACACGAAATACGGCTACGCATTTCGCCCGGCGTGCTAACGATTCTGCCAGCTCGCCGCCCTAATACTAGTACTAGTGCTAATACTACTACTACTACTACTACTACTACTACTACTACTACTACTACTACTACTACAGTACTACTACAATAATCATCATCATCATCATCATCATCATCATCATCATCATCATCATCATCATCATCATCATCGTCGTCGTCGTCGTCGTCATCGTCATCATCGTCCTCAATCATTATTTTGAAGCCGTATATTTAGTTTCGGATACAAAAATCTCATTCTAATTATCCTATCATTATGTCTTCTGTTGGATGTCGATAAGCTAAGCTAAGCTCTTCAGAAACGTACCAGGATATTATTTAGTATGAATCCTGAATATGACATTAAAAACCATCGTTATTCTTGTCGACATTAAACATTCTATGAACGTCAGTTTAATGCCTACTTTAACCAGACACCGTCCAACTCTTTCATTACTGAAATATAAAGAAGTCTTGCTTAATACTTAACGATAATTTGAAGCGTTTAATACTAAGATTAGAGTTTACTCACGACCAATCAAACAAACAGAGAATGATAATGATAATTATAATGATAATACATTATTGAAAAACATTGGACAAAAGAGAAACAAGACCTATGTTTAAAGCATGTGTCACAAACACTTGTGGAAATATGAGAGTGGCATTGTAATGAAAACTCGAATTTCTGTCAAGCTGGAATACGATTTACACATTAAAGGAGAGATAAAGATGTGAACGATATATCTGTAACAGCTTGTGATAGTTTCCAAAAAAAAAAAAAAAAAAAAAGAAAGGAAGAAAAAAAAAGGGAGGTGGGGAAATAAAGAAAGCAAGGAAGAAAGAAAATTATATAGGGCTTATTTAAAATAATTATTTTTAACTCCTTTCCCCCCTTATCCGCTCTCATCCAAACCCAACCGCCCGCCTGCCTCTAATCGCTCTCTTTCGTTCGTTCGTTCGTTCGTTCGTTCTCTCTCTCTTTTTTTCTGTCTCCCAGGAAATGTTAGTTAATGCTAATATGGATTAAATATCAAGAGGGAATAAAAGACAACATTTCAGAAAACAAAGGGATAAAACTAGAAAGCTATGTTTGCCTAATCAATGGAATGCTTTTTACGACGGCAGCACAGAACGTTCCTGTTTAAATGTTCAGTTTTTAATTTTTTTTCTTTCTTTCTGTATTTTTTTTTTTTTTTTTTTTTTGGTTTTTGTGCTTTTTCAGACATGATTGCTCCAGTATTAAGAATTGATTGATGACACGACACAAGAGATATCCGATTACGTGTCATTGAAGGGAATTTGCACGAGGCCACATAACCTACTAGAGATAACAACAAATTCTCTCTCAAAATAAATCCAATACGTATATATTAGTCTTATATATTGTATATATATATATATATATATATCTATATAATATATAGATAGATAGATAGATAGATAGATAGAGATAGATAGATAGATAGATAGATAGAATGATAGATAGATAGTAAAAGCGAAAATGACTGTTTATGAATCCAGCGTATGATATCTATCTATATCTCTATATCTCTCTATATGTATATGATAATATATATATTATATATATATATATATATATGTGGGTGTGTGTGTGTGTGTGTGTGTGTGTGTGTATTTATGTATGTATATGTGTGTATACTATACAGTGAGAATTTACAACAAAAACAGAAGACGAAGACGTGTGTGTAAACAAGAAGCAGTCGTATTAGGTTAACGCTCGGGAAGTCTTTTATGTTTCGAGCCTACGCTCTTCGACAGAAAGGAACACAGAAATATACAGGGATATATATATAATATATATATATATATATTATATATATTATATATATATATATATAATATATATATAATATATTATATGTATATATATATGTTAACATCACACGAACTAATGAAGATATAGATGCCCGGCTATGCGACATGTTGCAAATAACAGCCTAAACACCCTCAAATATATCTCTACCATATAGTCTTAATTTTTGAAAAGAAAATATAAGAAACGGATGAAACTCTAGAATGTCACACAATCTGCAAGAAAAGACAACCAAGTTTACCCCAAATCATACACTATTGTGTTAAATAAGGAAAGGTTATACTGGATTATATAGTCATAAGAATCTATATCCACACATATATATATCAAAACAAATGACAACAAGATGATCCAACCAGATTTGAACCTAGTTCTGCCCAAAGCAACCACATAAACAGCAATAAATTTTGAAACCTCTTTCATCTTGCGTTAAATATAAAACATTTTTACATATTTTGTTGTGTCTGGGGAGAGTCATTCTCTTTTGGTACCTTATAATTTAACACTCACCAGTAAAATTTCCACTTATTTCTTTTTTATTTTTCTAAAATTTTCGTTTCGTCTTGCAACCTTTTCAACAGTTTTCAATAGTCAAAACTATTGAAAAGGTTGCAAGACGCAACGTAAATTTTAGGAAAATAAAATAGAGAAGAAATAAGTGGAAGTTTTACCGGTGAGTGTGTTAAATTATAAGGCACAAAAAGAGAATGACTCTCCTCGGACACAACAAAATATGCTTCAACACACGAACTCACATAAAGAATCTTGCAAACCAAATCCCAAAACGAAACTTTTACATATTTGTCTTTATTATTACTGTATTTTTTAAAAATATTTTTTCTGGAAATTACTACCATTGGTAATAAATGATCAAGAGGCTAATAATAATTTCCTGTATTTATGATAGTGTTAATGACAAAGGGAGCAACATTGGGATATGGCCAGAAAAAACATGAAAATGTACTTTGTTCGAAACGCTGATGGTTTACTCTTAGCTGCATACTTCGTTCATCAATTGTACAGCATCACAAGATATGCACACACACTTATGTACACACATAAACACACACACACACACGGACATATGGACACGCGCACGCGCAAATATTTGTATTTTATTAGAAACTGAATGCTCTTGGTTTCTCACTCTGAATTTCACATACACAAATCCTTAAACGAACATATATACATGCATACATACATAAATACATACATACATACATACATAATACACACACACACGCGCGTGCACACACACATACACGCACTTCACCACACACACACACACATACACATATATATGTATAACGTTAAAGGCGCGAAATTGTAATGATCTTTTGGACTTTGACTGATGAGTGATAAGCTACGAATTTTCTATTTGTTATACCTTTGTAAAATTTTCTGCTTGCGTTTTTGTTAAATTTTATATATATATATATATATATACGTATGTGGCTGATTATATGTGTGTTGCGTGTGTGTTTTTATATGTGTGTGTTTGTGCGTGCGTGTGTGTCTGTGTGTGTGTTGCGTAAGTAATCGTAACCTTATCAAAATCTGATTACCTATGGAGATTTAATAGGTTGTTTGAAAACCGTTAAAAAATGCATCTCACTTTCATCCGTTCACTTATCATACACTAAACACATGATGCATTTATCTTTCTCGGGAAAAAGCATTTGATATTTTCTTGTCTTCACTTTCATAGGTCAATCACACCTCTAAGTGAGAACTGTGCATATTATGACTGAAGTTTTTGTATCGATGAATAATTAAATATTCTTTTTCATTTTATGACCATCTTTCACCAAATAGTAAACTGATTATGTATGAAAAAGAAGAAAAAAGAAAATAAAAAGAACTGTTTTATATAACCAGTTGTTGGAAATACCTAAATAAAGAAGCATCTGCCAAAATTATATAATTCTGATGTTTGTTCAAAATGGCAAAAAGCTAAAATAAGATACGGAAAGATCAAATCTTATTCAAGAATTAATACATGGGTCACAAATTCTTCGATGGATCCGGATCTTATAAACCATAATAGTATTATCCGTTAAACTCCAGATATGTTCGAAGTGTGCTGCAGTGAAGCATGCTTCTGTGTGTTTGTATGCATACATATTTTGCCATAACCGTTTTCAAAGGGATCTCCAGTAAACCCTTATTTCTTTGTTATTTCTCAGAGAACCTTAGCTCTATACACTAGTGCTCAGAAAGAAACATAATTGTATTAGAACAGATGTTAGAGTTGTTAGAAATACATAAGGGGGAAAAGCTTTTTTTTTGTACTCAAAAAAGTATTTTTTTTTATACCATATATTTGCTAGAGATGTAGAGAAGTTTACACTGCAATTGTAGTTCAACGTAACGCTATTTATATTAAACATCATATTGTATATATTGGCCCATAGGGAAATGGTTAAAAAGACATAAGGATATGACGTATTTCTGTTGAAGAATAGATGAATAGATAAATGTATTACATGTTGTGAGTTTGGCAATTTCAATAGATCAATGCGTGACGAATTTACTAAAGGATTACTAAAGGATTTCGGCAAAAATACTTCGACGAGTGAATGACTTTATGAGTATTCTCCCATTTATATATATATACATATATATATATATATATATAATATTATATATATATATATTATATATATATATATATATAATGTATATACGCATATACACACCAATACATATATTGTATGTATATATACACAATATATACATATATATATATATATATAAATATATATATATATATATATACTATATATATATATATATATGTATATATATGTATATATAATATACATATATGTAAATATATATGTATATATATAAACATATACATATATATATATATTATACATATATGTATTATACATATATATGTATGAATATATAGACATATATATTTGTATATATATGAGGTTATGTTTGTATATGTGCATAGGTATGAATGTATTTATGAGTGCATACGTAAATGTATGCGTGTGGTGTGTATCTATATATGTATGCTGATATATATATATGCATAGACAAGTAGTAACGTTACAACACTTTATTTCTTTCACGTATCGATAACGTGATAAAAAACCTTAGAGTTAAGATCCATGAAGCTTCAGTTTGAATGAAAATATACATACTCTACTTCATTTAGTAGGTACATTATATCGATTATAAACACAAATCGTTCACGAAATCATAAACATACCTACACATCTATATATCTATCTATCTATCTAACTATCTATCTATCTATCTATCTATCTATCTATCTATCTATCTATCTATCTATCTATCTATCTATCTATCTATCTATCTATCTATCTGTCTGTCTATCTATCTATCTATCTATCTATCTATCTATCTATCTATCTATCTATCTATCTATCTGTTCGTCCGTCTGTGTGTCTGTCTATATTTGTCTATCTGTCTCTTTATTTGTCTGTCTGTCACTATTTGTTGGTCTGTCTCTCTCTATTTGTCTGTCTGTCTATTTATCTATCTATTTATCTCTCTCTATCTATCTATCTATTTATCTATCTGTTCGTCCGTCTGATTGTCTGTTTGTCTATATATGTCTATCTCTCTCTATTTATCTGTCTGGTTTTTTTCTGTCTGTCTCTCTCTATTTGTCTGCTTCCCTCTATTTGTCTGTCTGTCTGTCTATCTATCTATCTATCTATCTATCTATCTATCTATCTATCTATCTATCTATCTATCTATCTATATATCTATCTATCTATCTATCTACCCACCTCTCTATTTAGCTATCTATCTGTCTGTCTGTCTATATGTCTGACTCTCTGTCTGTCCAAGTATGTATGTTTGTATTATGTATGTATGTATGTATCTATGTATTTATCTATCTATGGATCTATCTATTTATCTATCTATCTATCTATCTATCTATCTATATCTATCTATCTATCTATCTATCTATCTATCTATCTATCTATCTCCCTCTATCTATTAATCTATATATCTGTCTGTTTGTGTGCCTGTCTCTCTCTCTCTCTCCATCTATCTATCTGTCTATCTATGTATACAAGACAGAAAGCGGGAGAGAGAGAGAGAGAGAGTTTGTGTGAGTGTGTGTGAGAATATGTGTGCGTGTGAGAGAGGGAGAGAGAGAGAGAGTGAGAGAGGAGACAGACAGAGACAGAGAGCACCATGTTTGTTTATATGTTTACGTACACCACGATAGTGATCGGAGTTATAAATATTGATATAGTTCTGTTTGTGTAAAGCGTATAATTTCAGAAATAATATCCAAACACAAAGTATCCAAAATAAAAGATTATTATCGGAATCATAAAACGATAGGAGGGATCTCAAAGCAAAAATAAATAAAATGCTGAATAAAAGCCCTTTTATATTTTCCCCTATTATTATATTTTTCTGTTTGGTATTTTTTTTGTCCTTTTTTTTTTGTTTCTATGTTTATTGTGTAGAATATGGAAGGGAAAAAAATGAACGAATTCAACAGTTAAACCCTTTGAAAACAACTATAAATGTAAATGCAAACAACGGCGGCAGCTGCAGTTGCAGCAGCAGCAGCAGAGGTGGTGATGGTGGTGGTGGTGGTGATGATGATGATGATGCTGATAATGATGATGTTGATGATGATGATGATGATGGTGAAGAGGATGATGAGGAAGGTCGATGATGGCGACAATGATGATGACGTTCATGGTGATAACGATGATGATAATTGTGATGATAATGGTGAAGACGACGATGAACCCGACGACAATGATGATGAAGATGAAGATTATGAATTTGATGATGATGAAGATGATGGTGGTGATAACGATGATGATAATGATAATTTTGATGATGACGACGACGACGACGACGTTGATGATGATGATGTCTACGACAGCTATGACATTGATGATGATAATGATTATGGTGGTGATGAAGATGATCAGGATGAGGATTTGATTATGATGATCTTGTTGATAGTGGTGGTTGGGCCGGAAGGGAGGTGGTAGTGATGATGGCTGTATATGGACGAGGGAGAAGGAGAAGACGATAATAACTACGAAGAAGAAGAAGATGAAGAAAGTGGCAAAGAAGAAGCACAAAATAAAAATGAAAATGAAGAAGAAGAGAAGAAGAAGAAATTGAAAATGAAACTAAAGATGGTGAAAAGAAGATCAAGAAGAGGAAGGTGAAAAAGAAGGAGAAGAAGCGGAAGGAGATGAAGAAATAAAGATGAAGATGAAGAAAAAGATGTAAATGAAAGTGAAGAAGAAGGTGAAAAGAAAGAAGAGTAGTAGTAGTAGTAGAGAAGAAAGAAGAAGAAAGAAAGAAGAAAGAAGAAGAAGAAGAGAGAAGGAAAGGAAGAAGAGAAAGAAGATGGTGAAAAGGAAGAAGATGAAGAGGAGGGAGAGGAGGAAAAGGTGAGAAAGGAGAAGGTGAAAAAGAAGTTGAATAATAATAATAATAATAATAATAATAATAATAATAATAATAATAATTATTATAAGAAGAAGAAGAAGAAGAAGAAGAAGAAGAAGAAGAAGAAGAAGAATGGAGATGTAAAAGAAAATAGGAAATATGATATGGAATATAATTTCCCGAAGAATCCACAATTTAGGGTAAATAGTTTCTCACTTTCCTCAAAAGACCCATTTCAGGAATACATACATACATACACATTATACATACATACATACATATATATATATATATCTATATAATATATATAATATATAATGTATGTATACACATACAAGAATATATATATACATTATACCATATATATATATGATACACCTATACGTATGCATATACATTATACATACATACATATACATGTATATATATATATGTCTATTATATTTATATATATATATATATATATATATATAATATATATATGCATATATATATGTATATGTGTGTATATATATAAAACGTGTGTATAATACATACACAAACATATATGTATACATGTATACATATATACATATGTAAATATATGCGTATATATGTATACACACATACACGCACGCGCGCGCGCGCACACACACACATAACCCTTTGTCTGATTTCATCTACTTCTACATCTATTTCTAGATCTACATATACCTGCAATAAACATTGGACAAAACAAGCCTAAATAATCTTGTCACATTTGCATAATTGCTGCTTTCATTTTCAACTCTAATAATTGTATTCAGTTTTAAGGCAAGAACAAGACAGCTAAGATTTCACAAGAATTTTATGCTGTTTTAAACGCCCATATAACATACGTATTACTTCTGAACGATCTGAAAGTGTTATACAGCGATATTAGGATGGAATAGTTTAAAGTCGACAAAATAATATCCTCTAATTGCTATCAATGACGTACAGCTGACACGCTTAGGGAAAGATATACACTACGTGGACCGCTTCGAAGTGGTGGATCTTTAAATAACCGCTGAAGCTAAAATGGTTATAAGCAAACTTCCTGGCCACTACAGTGAATGTAACTTCAGATTTCCGCGAACTCTACATGAAAACTTACAACCAAGCATTACACATAAATCTGTCACCCATTTTCTTTGTCTGTTCGTCTGTCTCTGTCTCACTCTCTCTCTCTCTATTTATCTATTTATCTCTGTATCTATATATACATGTTTGTCTATGTATATATATATATATGTAAATCTATATACTTTTTGTTATATTGGCGTAATGTCTTTCGCTAGACGCAACAAATATTTGGCCGTGTGCAAGCGCAGGAATGGCTGTGTGTTAAGACGCTTGCTTTCCAACCGTATGATTTCTGGTTCAGTGACACTGCGTGGCTACTTGGGCAAGTGTCTTCTACGAAAGCTTCGGGTCGACCGAAACCTTTTGAGTGGATTTGTAAAACAAAAACTGGAACAAGCCTATCGTATATATATATATATATATATATATGTGTATATATATATATATATAATATATATATATATATATATATATATATATATATATATATATATATATATGTATAATATATATATATATATATATATATATAATGTATGTATATATATGTATGCATGTTGTAGTATGTATGTGATGTATGTATGTATGTACATATGTACATGTGTGTGTGTTTGTATGACTGTGTTTGACCCACCATTGCTTGACAACTGATGTTGGTTTGTATTCGTCCCATAATCAAGCGGATCGGCGAAAGAGACCGATAGAATAAGTACTAGGCTTACAAAGAATAAGTCCTTGGGTTGATTTGTTCGACTAAAGGTGGTGCTCCAGCATGGCCGCAGTCAAATGACTGAAACAAGTAAAAGAATAAAAAGAATATATATGGTTGGTTGGAATCGGTGATTGTATGCACACGCACACACACACGAACATGCACACACGTACAAACTACATGCATGTATGTATATGTGTGCGTTTGTTTGTGTGTCTGTGTATCTGAGTGTATGTGTGCGTGAGTGTGTGTTCCTGTGTTTGTGCGTGTGTGTGTGTGTGCGTGTGTCCATACAGCCCCCGATTCAAAACAACCATTAAATATTACACAAATACCTAATAGCAATTACAGAGATGCGGTATGGCTGAATGTCTGAGTACGCTCAACTTTCACGTGGTTTCGGCTTGAACCCTACTACGCGTCATCGTCGGCAGGTGCCTTTTGCCACGGTCATAGAGTCAACCGAAGCTCTGTAATTGTAATTCAATGAACGGAAATTCGTGGAAATCTGTCCGGAATATTTTATGTTTAATGTAAATGTACAGATTTGTGTCTTTACTTTAATGATACACGTGTTTCTAGAACGACTAGTTCCACATTGACTCAAGAAGCAGGCTCTTCAGCTTATAAAGATTCTGCATAGATGGATCCGACAGACATGTCTTTTATTTTAGTAATAACTAAAAGTATAAATAGTCGCTCATGGAAAGGGGAAAACATGTCTTCTTAGAATAAAAAATAGTCCGGTTCTTCGCAAAGCATCTCCAAAAATACGAGATGTATGAAAGGATATAAAAAGTGAAATTAAAGAACTTTGGTTTAATCCGCCACAGAACAAGAGCAAGTGTGTCGAAAGAATTCGCTTCTGTAATAAATAAAAAAAGTATGCATTAGGAACAAAATAAAGAGCAGTATTTATTTCATAACTCTTTCGATCGTGTTGCGTTACTACACGGTATTTCAAAATACGACAGGATATAAAAAGTGAAATTGAAGACCTTTCTGGGTTAATCCGCCGTACAACGAGAGCCAGTGTGTCAAAATAATTCGTTTCTTTATTCAAAAGGATTGCAATAGGAACAAAATGAAAGCCAGTATATACTTCATAACACTTTTGATTGCGTTGCGTTACTACATGGTATTTCAAAATATGTCACGATATAAAAAGTGAAAATGAAGATCTTCTGGTTTAATCGCCGTATATATTTCAAGCAGTATATATTTCATAACAGTTTCGATTGTGTTGCATTTCTACACGGTATTTCAAAATAAGACAAACCAAAATAAGCAAAACTAGGTTGCTGTAACAGTGAGGTGTGTCCCTTGTAACTTTATCAGGCCGTTATATGTGGGAACTATAAAAAAACACCCCGTCTTTTGTCGGGTTAACAAAATCCGCATTTAAGTCTTTTACTCTATACCTCGTTTTAGTCATTTGACTGTGGCCATGCTGGAGCACCGCTTTTAGTCGAGCAAATCGACCCCAGGACTTATCCTTGGCAAACCTAGTACTTATTCTATCGGTCCTTTTTGCCGAACCGCTAAATTACGGGGACGTAAACACACCATCATCGGTTGTCAAGCGATGCTGGGGGGGGGGGACAAACACAGACACACAAGCATATACACACATACATATATATACGTATATACGACGGGCTTCTTTCAGTTTCCGTCTACCAAATCCACTCACAAGGCTTTGGTTGGCCCGAGGCTATAGTAGAAGACACTAACCCAAGGTGCCACGCAGTGGGACTGAACCCGGAACCATGTGGTTGGTAAGCAAGCTACTTACCACATAGCCACTCCTGCGGAGAATATCAAGGTATAATTTCTTTGAAACCTACACAAAACGCGAAAGGGCCACATTGTTTTCTCATTTTATCGACACTCCATAGGACATCAGGAAGAGAACCACAATAGAATATTTCTTCGAGGCAGTATATTTTAATTTTAGTTAGAAACCTCACATCCTGAACCACTCCACAACAACAAAGAAAACGAAAACATAGCTAATGTATTTACAATAACAGTGCACTGTCTTTTTGAAGTCACTGAAAAAGCAAAGATACTACACAAGGCTTAAAGTACAGAATCACATGTTTATTTGCGTCTAACGAAATCTTAGAATTACAGTCAATGCAATTACATTCACACAAAGGTATGACAGAAATTTGATCGCACCTGTACCGATGGATTGAGAATCAACATTATTATCACCATATCGCGCTTCTCCTACTTCGGTTCTTGTCTCTCCTTGACTTTCTGCTCATTTGTGTGTATGCGTATGTGCATATTATATACATAGCACATATATATATATATAATATATATATATATATATATATATATATATATAATATATATTATATATATATGTGTGTGTGTGTGTGTGTGTGTGTGTGTCTACTGAATTACGAATTAAGAGTACGTTTAGTAAGTGTAAACTTTATCAGTCGCACATGCACTTTGTGTGTGTTTTGTTTAAGCACCCATTTGCAAGGGGATAGCGTGGGCATCGTGTAGGGAGCTTTCCCCGGACGATGTCCCGTAGGAAATGGGCACTTCGACAAACTATATCCACAATGCATGTGTGACCGTGAGTAAATAAATAAATATATATATATATAAGTAGCTTGCTAACCAACCACATGGTTCCGGGTTCAGTCCCACTGCGTGGCATCTTGGGCAAGTGTTTTCTGCTATAGCCCCGGGCTGACCAATGCCTTGTGAGTGGATTTGGTAGACGGAAACTCAAAGAAGCCTGTCGTATATATGTGTATATATATATATATATATGTATGTGTGTGTGTGTTTTGTGTGTCTGTTTTTGTCCACCTAGCATTACTTGACAAACCGATGCTGGTATGTTTACGTCCCCGTCACTTAGCGGTTCGGCAAAAGAGACCGATAGAATAAGTACTAGGCTTACAAAGAATAAGTCCCGGGGTCGATTTGCTCGACTAAAGGCGGTGCTCCAGCATGGCCGCAGTCAAATGACTGAAACAAGTTAAAGAGTAAAAGAGTAAAAAGAGATAGATGTATATATATATATATAAT
>NW_021826394.1:0-13047 GCF_006345805.1 Octopus sinensis | reverse complement strand
GGCAATAAAGCTACAAGACATGCAAAGAGGTGCAAGTTCTTGTATCAAAGACACTGACGAACGGAACATGGATGTGTGCGTGTATGCGTGTATGCGTGTATGCGTGTGTAAAAATTCAACCGTTACTCACAACCGACAATGTAAACATACACACGCAAACACATTCACATGCGCGCACACACAATTTCTCTCTCTCACAGACCATATATAAACACATACTCACATATATCTATAATGTATATGCGACTAAACACACACCCGACAATAAAAATACATACACACACACACACACATCTGCTTATTTATGTATGTATGTATGTATAAGAAGCCTGCTATCCAACCACATGGTTCTGGGTTCTGTCCCACGCATGACACTTTGGGCAAGTGTCTTCTGCTATAGCACGGGCTGACCGAAGCCTTATGAGTGGATTTGGTAGACGGAAACTGAAGAAGCCATCTATTATATATATATATATTATATATATATATATATATATATAATATATATATATATATATATTATATATATATATATATTCTTTATGCTTTTGCATGTTTCAGTCATTTCACGAGTCCAGGATTATTCTTTGTAAACCTATTCTATCGGTCTCTTGCCAAACCGCTCGGTTACGGGGACGTAAACACGCCAACATCGGTTGTCAAGCGATGTGAGGGAACAAACACAGACACAAATACATACATACATACATACATACATACATACATACATACATACATATATAAATATAAATATATATAACCAAGAAAAAAGCAACAAGAATGGATCGGTAATAATAATTCTTGGTTATAATCAGCCAACAATTTTATGGTTAATTTTATGCTTAATACCATGAAGAATTCTGGTGCATCTAAGTTAAGTACCATATTCATTTGAATTCATTGGAATCTTAATTGTTTTACTGAAATTATATACTGAATTATATATATATATAGGCGCAGGAGTGGCTGTGTGGTAAGTAGCTTTCTAACCAACCACATGGTTCCGGGTTCAGTCCCACTGCGTGGCATCTTGGGCAAGTGTCTTCTGCTATAGCCCCGGGCCGACCAATGCCTTGTGAGTGGATTTGGTAGACGGAAACTGAAAGAAGCCTGTCGTATATATGTTTATATATATGTATGTGTGTGTATGTGTTTGTGTGTCTGTGTTTGTCTCCCTAGCATTGCTTGACAACCGATGGTGGTGTGTTTACGTCCCCGTCACTTAGCGGTTCGGCAAAAGAGACCGATAGAATAAGTACTGGGCTTACAAAGAATAAGTCCCGGGGTCGATTTGCTCGACTAAAGGCGGTGCTCCAGCATGGCCGCAGTCAAATGACTGAAACAAGTAAAAGAGTAAAAGAGTAAAAGAGAGAGAGTAATATATATGTATATGTATATGCATTGTTTGTGTGTGTGTGTGTGTGTGCCTAGATAGACGTAGGAGTGGCTGTCTGGTAAGAAGCTTGCTTCCCGACCACATAGTTCCGGGTTCAGTTCCATAGCGTGGTATCTTGGAAAAGTGTTTCCTACTATAGCCCCGGCCCGACCAAAGCCTTGAGAGCGGATTTGATAGACGGAAACTGAAAGAAGCCCGTCGTATATATATATATATATATATATATAATATATATATATATGTGTGTTGTGTTGTGTGTGTGTGTGTTTTGTGTGTGTGGTGTGTGTGTGTGTGTGTGTGTGTGTGTGTTTGTTCCCATACCATCGCTTGACGACCGATGTTGGCGTGTTTACTTAGTGGTTCCTCAAAAGACACCGATAGAATCAGTACTGGGCTTACAAAGAATAAGTCCTGAGGTTGATTTGTTTGACTGAAGCTGGTGTTCCAGCATGGACGCAGTCAAATGACTGAAACAAGTAGAAGAAAAAATGAAATATATATATATAGCACCACATGGCTCAACTCTCCCCCCTCTTCATCTAACCCTCCTTCCCTCTCCTCTCTTCCTCTCACACCTACTTCCATCCACCTCTCCTCTCTTGCTCCGACTCCTACTTTTTCTCTTCACTCGTACCCTCCTTCTTCCTTTCCCCCTCCTTCCATCATCACCCTCCCTCTTAACCCCGCCCCTACAGAATCCAACCTACCTTCCCTTTCCATCCCATCCCATCCCCTACACCATACCTTACACCCACTCGCACATATCCCACCTCTACCCCCACCCTTGCTTTCCCCACTCTCGCCTCTCCTACATCCCAACACTACCACACCACACCACACACCACCACATAATACACCACATCACATCATCCACCACGCACACACAAGCACTGACCACTTCCCAGCACCCACACCATCATCCACACACCTGCACATACACACACGCACACGTCAGGGTCGCCAGCCCTCTTCCACACGCAAATACATGCTATCTTATACACACGCAGGCGCACCTTCTGTTTGGGATCACCACTACTTTATTATCTCTCCTTCTTCCTAGTTCTCCTGTGTGACCCGCTCTGTCCGGTATTCGCCATGATAGATTGCTAGCCACTGCACATTCTTTATTTTCTCTCCTTGTTTCTTTCTGTGTTCCTTTCTGTGGAAGAGCGTAGGCTCGAAACATTAAAGACTTTTTCACTTCCCTAGCGTTAAACTAATACATCTGTTTGTTGTTTACACCACCTATCTTTGTCTTTTGTTTTTTGTGAATTCTCCCTATGCGTGTGTTTGTGTGTGTGTGTGTGTGTGTATGTGTGTGTGTGTGTATGTGTGTGTGTCTGTGTGTATGTGTGTTTTGAATAAGATTTGATTGGTACACGACTGGTCTAAGAAATTTCTTTTGGTTCCCGGCTACGTCCGTGTGTTAGAATCAAGTGACAATGTTTGGCGTCGTAAGTTAAGGCTGACACGGTTCACAGAACATGTCCAAGCAATCAATGCTCTGAATGTTTTCTGTGAAGTGTTTGTAGACAATGAATACATGATTAAGTTTATAATCTTTTGTACGTTTCCCACTACGTCCGTGTGTTAATATATTTTGCGCCTAAAAAGAAGGCTGATACGGTTGAGTGAGCATGTTTAGTTATAATCAAGGCACTCCAAATTTAATCTGGCTGGTGGGAGAGTAGACAGGAGTCGTTTGTATATAGTCCAGTGACTAAAGTTTAGGTTTTTAGCTGTGTAGGTTCCTCATGGCAGCATGAGTTTTGTGTGTGATAGTTAATTGTGTATGTACTCTGTTAAAGCTTGTTGAGTCTTGGTTTGGACTTTTGTATGAACGTATTTTCTTTGTTTATCCGTGCTTCATCTGTGGTATTCGCTGAACATAGGTAGAGTGGGAAGACCTGGAATTTGGGGGACATATTTTTTGCACATATGTCTATGTGTCCACTCAGTGGAATCTATCTAGTACTGGGGTCTCGTACTTGTTGTCGGTGTATGGTCAGTCTATTTCTTAGAGTAAGCTTTGTTTGACCTATGTAATCTTCATTACATCCTTGACATTTGCCAGCGTATATCAAATTTCTTAAAGAACATGTAAAGTGATTTTTTACAGTAAAAATCTGTCCTGATTTGAATTTGTATGTTCTGTCTTCAATAACGTTGATGCAGGTCCCACACTTGGGGCGACCAGACTCTTTAACTGTTGGTGTAGGAATTGTGGAAGGTAATTTAACACTTGTGAGGAATTTTTGGAGGGACTTAGCCTTTTACTTTTGATTATTTTGTGTATTTCGAATGTTTGTTTCCTTCATGGGTCTTGTTTTAGTAGTGGGATGTTCTGGTGGATAATATTGTAAACCTCTGTGTTTCTTGGTTTGTGTGTTGCAATAAAGGGTAGAATATAGGATGTATCGGGAACGTTCTTTGTTTTTCGTAGTTCTTAGATATTTATTGCTTTGACACGTTCTATTCTGTTGTCTATTAACATTAATGGATATTATCTTTTAAGTAGTACTTGTTTTAGTTCCTGGAGTCTTTTATTGCGAGTTTCAGGGTTTGAGACAATTGTGCAGATTCTTCTTGCTAGATTAAAGATGATATTATTCTTCATGTGTTTGCGATCGCATGAGGAGAACAGTAAATATTGTTTAGAATCTGTTTGTTTGTAGTGAACATCTGTTTCAAAGTTTTCATATCTTTTGATGATTAGTATATCCAGGAATGGTAGTTGAGTTTTACTGTATTCCATAGTAAAGTTAATATTATTGTTTATGCTGTTGATTAGATTTTTGAAATCTGTAAGTTGTTCAAATGTGTGCGTCCATAGGATTGGACAGTCATCTTGGTAACATTTCCAGTTTTCTGGTACATATTTGTAGAAGTTCAACCCATATATCAATTTACATTGTTCATATATCTGGAACTCCATGTATGCCTTGACTAGACTGGCGTAAGTCGGAGCAACTTTTGACGCCATCGCAGTCCCAGATTTTTATTTGTAAATATTGCCATCGAAGTCAAAAAAGTTGTTTTATCCCTCAGTGATGAAACTCTTTTCAATTCTATCTGGGATTTCATGAGGGAATTCTCAAGCTAGAAATTTATTACCTCTAGTCCGTATTGGTGTGGGATTGTGGTATAGGTTTACCACATCAAAAGATACCATTGTTTATGAATTTTGGAAGGTGGTTTAACAGATCCGGATAGTCCCTTACAAGACTTGGTAAATATTTTAAAATAGGTATCAGTAATATATCTAAAAAGTTGCTGAGTCTGTATGTTTCACAGTTCGGACCTGTTACGAGTGCCTTGATTATAACTAAACATGTTCACTCGACCGTTCTTTTTAGGCGCAAAATATTCTAACGCACGGACGTAGCGGGAAATGTACAAAAGGTTATAAGCTTAGTCATCTGTTCATTCTCTACAAACACTTCACAGAAAACATTCAGAGCATTGATTGTTTGGACATGATCAGTGAGCCTTAACTTACGACGCCAAACATTGTCACTTGATACTAACACACGGACGTTGCCGGGAAGCTATAAAAATTTCTGGGACCAGTCATGTGATTATCCTCTACCAACAAAATCTTGTTCAAAACATACAATAATTTGAGCCGTGAACTCCCCTTAAAAATAGGGCAAGCTTCAAACACCAGTCAGAAGCAAAACAGCTGCGGCATAAGTCACGTCTTTCTATTTGCACTTTTTGAAAATCCGTGTAAACTGTGAAATGGTTAAAGCTTTTAGATTTATTAATAAAAAATTTGTAACTATTCTCAGTGCATTCTCAACTTCTAGTTTTCCTATAATATTATATATATATATATATATATATATATATATATATATATATATATATATATATTATAAATATATATATATATTATATATAGATATATATATATATATATATATGTATGTATATATATATGTATGTATATCTGTATGTACACAAACATAAGTGCGCGCGCAGACACACACACATACATCATAAATACGCACGCGCACACACAAACCACACCACACACACACATATATATATATATATATATATATATATATAATTATAGAGAGAGCGAGAGAGAGAGATAGATAGATAGATAGATCGATAGATAGATAGATAGATAGATAGATAGAAGATAGATAGATAGATAGATAGATGATAGAGGCAGACAGACAGACAGACAGGTACGTGCTCTTTAGATAAACAGTACCTGCTTGTAATACCAAAACGCAAAAATATATCAAAAGGAATCGGAGATTCTGCATGCTTCTTCCATATGTTTTCCATCTTGTTTGTCAGAACTGTTGCAAATAAGTAGATATTTACTAAAGGGAGGGAGGGGGGAAAGAAGTTCGACAATTTGAAGCAAATTTCCTGAGGTTTAGAATATTCAGTCCTTGTTAATCAACAAGTCAACCCCGATCAAAATAAATTTCAGAGTGTCTCAGCTATGACCATCCAATGTTTTAAATATAAAGAAATTCATTTTCCATTGTGTCTATCCGTTTTTGCAAAACGATATGGCATAATTTAAGGGATAATTATCTCTTATGACTAACAAATTGATGAAACTTGCACAGCCTCCATCGTTGTTGATGTTGTTGTTGTTGGTGGCGGTGTTTAGCCCTCGATTAGCTTGATTCAACAATCCTATGATCAACAACTTCCCATTAATAATAGTTTACTTTTTTTCTTCCTTCTTCAAACACGATTCGAGTAAAATTTGATCTCTTGGTTGGTGATTTTAAAATTAATTTGGAAAGCAAATTTGTGAGCAATGTTCGAAAAATGTTTAAATGAATTTGATCAACCCTTTCGCATTCGGATTACTCTGTCTAATGTAACGCTTATTTATACACGTTAATTTGAATTAATCATGCATTATCTTAAAACTTTGAGGTTTTAATGATATGATTGTTTATTCCTACAATGATATTGTAGCAGAGGTGTGAGAAACTGGATCTGATTGGTTTGAACATGAAACAGGTAAAATATTTCGGCTAGATATGGTTGGATTTAAGCGCTAAAGGATTAAACAATGTTTGAAGAATGATTGATGAACAATGAGCAATGTTTGAAGAACACTAAGTTTTTCGAAGAAAAAACAAAAGACACTACCATGGATTCCTCAAAGTCAATCTAGTAGCAGTACAGTGAAGATTTGTAGGGCATTTCAAAGATTCTCCACCTGCGATTCTTAAGGTGAATAGATGCACACACTTGGATGTGTTCATGGACAGTTCAACCAACATACAACCTCAACCACATATTCACAAACACCGGGAACTCTCTTAAGTCAAAAGTCTTGTTGCTTTGTTAATAATGGTCTTGGAGGAAAAGGTTTAAATATGTTGTATATATTCTATATATTAAACTCTGACACGCAATTGATCAGGGATTTTTTGTTATGTGGATGGTTCTGCATTTGGGGATCAGTTCTGTCTCGGTCAGAGCTAACTAATGTGGTATGCTACTGTTCCTACTGAGAGCTTGCTGTTACAGGTTGATAAGATATGTTCGGTAGAAGGTTAGCTTCTGGTACCAGTATTCAACAAACAAATGTCTTCCAGGTACTTTTCCAACCTGGAGTTTCTAGCTCACAGTTATAAGGGTATCACCATCAATGCTGTACATCTTGGGTGTAATGTAGGGACAATAACTCCTTCGTATGTCTTTCAGCCACAGAGCATCTTGGTTAAACTCCATCTCTTCTCTCCATATTTTCCTCCAGAAAAAAGTCTATGTCTTCTCGTGAAAGAGCTTCTATGATGTTTATTGCTTCTCCTCTCATGTTTCTGTACACTGCTGCCCGGTTCCGATTAAATATTTTGTCTATTGTCTTTCTCTCGGTTATCCTTTTCTGATGCCAGGGTTTCACACTGACAGCTTTTACCTCCTGCTTGAAGGTGATCAGTTTACAAGTGAGTAGATTCCTTTTGCGATCTCCAAACATCACTTCTATCTCTTTCTTCACTTTTTGTTGGTGAGACGTAAAGTTATTTTGCCTGTTTGCAAGCAATAAGCATCGTCACATGGCTGATGGTCTTCCATAAATCAGTTATCTTTCTCTCTGTCTTAAAAACTCATTATGCAACTTTCTTTCTTGTTTCGGTTTTGATTACTTTTTGAGTGTCATACATGCACTATTTTGCAGCAGTAAACGGTATATAGACAGGTTCATTACACTGATGAAAATACTCCTTTCCAATTTCATAAACAGCTTTTAATGCCGTGTCTTTTGCTTAGTTTGGTAAAGAAAGCTCTTTTTTAGAGGGATGCAATTTGGCCTCGATAAATGTGCAAAAGCTACCTTTATCGAAGGAAAATTGACAGAAACATCTAACTTTAACTTTGACCAGCAGAATGTCGTAAAAAGGTTAGAACCAGCGGAGAGCTACAAATACTTAGGAGTAATTGAAGGGGAGGGAATCAAACATGCAGTGATGAGGGAAAGGATCAGAAGAGAATGTTATCGCAGGGTGAGAGCAATACTCAAGACAGATGAAGCCAAGAAACAGGATCGAAGCAATCAATGCTTTAGCCATACCAGTCGTAACTCGCAGTTTCAATATCATTAACTGGTCAATTACTGAAAAATGTAATCTTGGCAGAAAAATACGAAAACTGTTGACAATGTATAGACTGCACCACCCTAAGGCAGATATAGAACGACTTTATCTGCCAAGAAAAGAGGAAGGTCGTGGACTTTTACAACTGGTATTAACAATGAAGATTGCCACAATTGGCCTAGACACCTACCTGAAAAACTCTGAGGACTGGATGTTAAAACTTGCCTCAAAACATGAAAACAAGAAACATCATACTCAGTAACAAAACAGGCAAGGGAATAACTAAGTGAATTCTGAATTAGACGTACTAGAAACAAGCGCAGAAAAAGCTAAGCGCATGAAAACCAGTGCTAAAACTGCTGCCTTAGATATTCTGAATGATAAATTTGCAAGAAAAACCTCTCAATGGCAAATACCCAAAGAGAGTGAATAATGCCGATGTTGACAAAGCCCTGACCCATCAATGGCTATTGGCTTCTGGCTTAAAATCAGAAACAGAAGGGTTTATCATAGCAGCCCAAGATCAATGCCTACCTACAAGGAACTACCAGGCCAACATATTAAAGAACGGCAGCTCCCCAATATGTCGTGTATGTCAACAACAAAATGAAACCATTGATCATGTTGTCTCCAAGTGCAGCCTTCTTGCGCCTAAAGAGTATCTCAACAGGCATGATAAAGCTACAAAATATATTCACTGGGTAATTTGCAAAAGCCTGGACTTTCTCCATGATAAAAACTGGTGGGAACACAAGCCATCCCTAGTGCTTGAAAATGGTCACATCTCACTCCTCTGGAACTTCATCATTCAAATTGACAGAAAGCTAGATGCAAATAAGCCAGACATCATATTAAAAGACTTCAGACAAAAACCATGCCTCCTCATTGATATGATTGTCCCAATCGATATAAACATATTTATTAAGACTTACCTAAAAATGAACAAGTATAAAGATCTTGAAATAGAAATTAGCAATATGTGGAACCTGAAGACTAAAACAATACCTGTTGTCATAGGTACCCTAGGAATGATAGCAAAAGGGTTTGATTGCTACCTAGCTCAGATACCAGGAAACGCCAAATGGCAGAAATTCCAAAGCTAGTGCTCATGGGAACTATCCATATCCTACGTAAAATACTGTCTATGTAATCTCAAATTTTAAGACAAACATAATTTTCTTATGGCTTCTTAAACATTCTCTAGAACAACACTATACAAAACCAAATATATAAACTCCGAGGCATAACACCAACATGAACTTCTAACTTGTTGTCTCTTGAGGTCTCTAGGTGGGACTTGGAGCCAACTTGTACAGACATAAAACAAAAGTCAAACATAAATTAATAATAATAATAATAATAATAATAATAATAATAATAATAATAATAATAATAATAATAATAATAATAATAATAATAATAAATGGTAATAATAATTCATGGTAAATACTGGACTAAACTAAACGCAAAAGAAATAGACAAAGAAAAATCCCAGCAATGGTTGAGAAGCTCAGGACTCAAAGCAGAAACAGGGATTTTTAATTGCAGCACAAGACCAAAGCCTCCCCACCAGAAATTACCAAAAACATGTAATGAAAAGAAATATTACAAGTAACTGCAGAATATGTGGAGATGGACAAGAAACAATAAATCATATTATCTCTAGCTGCCCAGTCCTGGTAAGAAGGAATATTCACAGACATGACAGAGTTGGAACCTACATACATTGGAAGCTATGCCAACATTATGGAATAACAACAGAAAAAAGATGGTATAGGCACACACCAGAAAAGGTCACAGAAAACGAGAAAGCACCATACTCTGGGATATGCCGATACACACAGATAGAGAAATTAAGGCCAACGACCAGATATAGTTGTCAGAGACCATGAAGAAAAAAGCTTTCTAATTGATGATATCAATACCGGCAGATGACAACGTGTCTCTAAAGAAATGGAGAACTCTCAAAATACAAAGACCTGGAAATAGAGGTAACTAGAATGTGGAATCTGAAAACAGAAACATCCTATCATAGTAGTGCATTAGGCATGATAAAAAAATATTCAGACAATACATAACAAAAACACCAGGACTTACAAACACATATAACATACAGAAAATTGCACTACTAGGCACTGCACACATCCTACACAGAACACTTTCCATACAATAACCATCAGAGCATCACAACAAATCACAGCACATACCCAAGGCAAACAGAGCTGGCTCGGTAGTGAAGTGAAAGCCCGCTATAAAAATAAAACTACTGAATAATAATAATAAATAATAATATAATAATAATAATATAATAAAATAATAATAATAACAATAATAATAATAACAATAACAATAACAATAATAATAATAATAATAATAATAATAATATAATATAATAATAATAATAATAATAATGATAATGATGATGACGACGACGACGACGACGATGACGATGACGACGACGATGATGATGATGTGATGATAGACAGGGAAAATCCGTTAGCTGCTGACTTGCAGTAAGATGCATCACCCAAAGGCAGACGCAATCGTCTTTTACTTCCTGGAGCTCAAGGAGGTGAAAGCTTGATCCAATTTGAGATTTCTAACAAAACCACCACACTTGGACTGGCCAAATATCTTGAAACATCTAATGACTGGATGCTAAAACTCATCGAACTAGTGAGTTCATGCATAATATTTAGATTGAACAGCATGATGGAAGTGCGGCAATTATTGTTGCAAAGGAGGTGAAATCAATGGCAAAGCAAAAAACATTTGAACAAATGGCTGATACGTGGGGGAAAAAAACCCCTCTGTGTGGCAAATATGTAGCCCATAGTAAACAAGATGATGTAGACCAAAAGCACACCATCAGTGGCTACGGAGGCCAAGGCTAAAGGCAGAGAACGAAGGCTTTATCTTAGCTGCTCAAGCTTATTGACCAGTAACTACCAAACCAACGTGATGAAAAATGGAGTAGACCCAAAGTTCCGATACTGCAACGATAAGATTGAAACAGTGGACCACCTAATCTCTGGGTGTAAGGTTTTAGCACCAACAGAGTATAAATCTAGACATGACAGAGTTGGTCAATATCTACACTGGTTAATATGTCGATATTATAAAATCAAAACAGCTGACGTTGAGGGAGAAAATGTAACGATTCTTCAAGACTTTCCAGTACATACAGACCAAACCATCAAAGCCAATAAACCAGATATTGTTGTGAAAGACCAAAGAAAGACCAAAGCAATAAGATCTATTTATTGATTGATATGAGCATATCTTGTGATCATAATATCTCGGCAAAAGAATTTGATAACCTCAGAAAAATAAAAGATTCATTGATTGAATCGTAAAAATGTGACATCTCAAGACGGTTACAATACCAGTGGTTACAGGATTACTTGGAATTATCAAGAAAGGAATTGGAAATTATTTTTGAGAATGATCCTTAGCTTACCATCCATGCAGGAAGTGCAAAAGATTGTTTTAACTGGTATACCACCCGTACTGAGACGTACATTGTCATTGTGAAGTTTCTTTCATTTTCCCCCTTTATTTTCTTTGATTTCATTTTTTTTTCATTTTCTCGCATTTAAAAATTTTTCTTGTTTCCTTTTTCTTTTTTCTTTCCTTCTTCTTTCTTTCTTTCTTTCTTTCTTTCTTCCTTCTTTTATCGATTTATTCATTTATTGCTTTTTTTTTCTCTATCGCATGGCTTTGTAAATGAACAATCTGGCGTGTTTATTTAAATGGCCTACTAATGCATGCAGTGAGTTTCTTTGCTCTATGTGTCGGGAAGACAGTCGGCACGAAATGAAAACAAAATTGAAAGATGATGATGATGATGATGATGATGATGATGATGATGATAATAATAATAATAATAATAATAATAATAATAATAATAATAATAATAATTTATTCTTTTATTAGTCACAAGGGCTCACATAAAATAACATTAAAAGACATGCAACAACATAAAAAACAAAACCAGGACGATACAATGGGTTTTCGCGTGTACATAATATAATAATAGTTAAAAATTAAACAAATTAAACTTCCAATAGGGGAGGCGCTTTAAGGTTCTCGTGGAAAAACTAACAAAAGCCACGGGTGCCTGAACAACAGGGCAAGAGTCCTTCTTCTTTTGTTTACAGGTGCACACTCAGAATTGGTCCTTTCACACTGGCCATTCTTCCAACATTAACCCACCTTTCAACAAAATTGCTACAAGGCAACACTTTCTTTTCCACCCTCAACTTCCTTTTCAAGTTAAACTTGGACAAGGTGATGAGGGCTTGGCCAAAGAAGAAAGTGCCTGTCTTTAGCCCTTTCAAATGGATCCACCATACTACCTCTTTCACTACAGCCACTAGACAAATAAAAATTGCCTGTCCCTACCAGCCAAAAGAGGGCGGCGGGGCAATCTTCACAATGGATTCAGCTGGTAGCCGGATCCGTCCTACAGGCGACATCAGGTGTTCGACATAAACACTCAGGTCAGCAATACTCGTGCACTGGACTAGGGCTTGCAGAACGGTTTAATTCGTTCTGGGCGTACCTCATGCAGGCCCGGCTGATGGCACTTCCGTACCTGTAAAGTTTATCCCGAACAGGCAGCGCCTCTCGGTAGCACTGCCAGGCAAGGGGTTTCTGGAAGTTATCCATAGACCCAGGCCGGAAAGTTTTCCGAAACAGACCGATTACTTGATCTTCATTGACGCCCAGGATTTCCCCTAGAACGTCGTCGCACTTTGCCTCCACTAGTCCTCTATAGAACGTTAGAGTGGAAACTACCACCGGCCGCATTGCCGCACGCAAGACACAAGGGCGATAGAAAGCAAGGGACGGTGAAGGTTTACATAAAACACGTGTAAACAATGAAACAGTAACAACAAACAATAAAATCATAAAATTATAAATCTAGACGCAGGAGTGGCTGTGTGGGTAAGTAGCTTGTTAACACCACGTGGTTCCAGGTTCAGTCCCACTGCGTGGCACCTTGGGCCGACCAAACCTTTGTGAGTGGATTTGGTAGACAGAAACTGGAAGAAGCCCGTCGTA
>NW_021826393.1:0-13098 GCF_006345805.1 Octopus sinensis | reverse complement strand
AGATAGATAGATAGATAGATAGATAGATAGATAGATAGATAGATAGATAGGCAGACAGACAGACAGGCAGAAAGACAGACAGACAGATAGAGAGAGAGAGAGAGGGAGAGAGAGAAATACATAGCCAAACCGACAGACAGACACACAGACAGATGTTGTAGTCCAACCTCTTTCAAATCCCTTCCTCGACACCACCATAAATAGTGTCGCCCTAGACATAACCATACCAAGCTGTGATGGTCACGGCAGGAATGCCATGGGTCATAGATCCACTCAGTTGAGTTGAACTCGAGTTAAAGAACGACAACATCAACATGTACGAAAGAGCACCTCTGTGGTCGCTCGACCTGCTAAAAATAGCAGCAATATCTCATTCGAATTATAAGGTTAATTGAAACCTTCCAGCAATTAACAAACTTAGGTGTGGTCCTGGCCTTTCTGCATATAGGAAACGACGAGGTGGTCACGGTTGGAATAACATTAATCATAGGTATTTTCAAATAGGGCGGAGCTGGGACTAAACAACAGCGACATTACACGCCCACACACGCCCACACACACGTAACCTCCGTGCACACAGCTTTAACACCACCACACACACACACACACACACACACACACGCACAGATACACTCAGAAGGACATACACACACACTAACACACGCATACGCACACATACATATAGTACAGACATGCTCACTACCCCACAAACACAGACACACACACTAGCATATATACAGAGGCACACACACACCACACACACACACACACACACACACACACGCACGCACGCACACACACACACACACACAAAACACACTATACGAGCGCGCGCAACATACACACTGACACTAACAAACACATACACGCACACTCACACATACATAAATATACGTACATCCGTGCATACACCCTCACAAACACGTAGACACACACTCACTTATATACACAAAGGCGCGCGCACGCACACACACATACATGGACATACACGCATAAATATATTTACATCCGTGTACACATCCTCACAAACATACACACAGGCACTTATATTCACACAGGTACACTACTATGTCCACACACGCACACACACGCACGCACACACACACGTACGCACACGCACATGTATAAGCCGCTTGAGGAGACGGGTAAAGGACCGTAAAGTTCTTTGCCCACCCTCGCTTAATTACGGGGTGCATGCTTTATCTGTTTAAAAGACAAACATCTTGGGTGACTTTTTACAACAACAACAACATTTTATTATATTACACACACACACACACACAGGGATAAAGTTAACTGTGCTAATTATGATTATCAAAATGAAATATAATTATTTCCTTGAAAAAATTAATTTAGAAAGGAATAAAGTAAAAAAAAAGTCGTTTATTTTCGCAAGTGCTACAGTCTAGATATTAAACAGACTCCTAAGGGGTATGTTTAAGTAACTAATCTTTGACCCCTTCATCTGACCTGATTAAAACTGGTAGTTTACTGAAGCCCCCTAAGGAAAACAATGGTACCCTGTTTGTTGTCAAAACTACTGCACAAGTATTAATCTCTGTTTTACATGGAGGTTACCATCACCAAGGGCATGTCAGCTGATTTCTGACACGAATGAAGGACCACACTGGTTGGGGTAGAAACGAGACGGGTATTGGTTGATTGTATCGCCTCCAGTTCGTGACTGGTACTAGAATTTTATCTATCCGAGAAATAGGAAGAGTGAAGTTGACCTGAGCGGAATTTGAACTCAGAACATAAAGAGATGTAACTAAATCTCGTATGATACTTTGCCTGCAGCTCTAGCAATTCTGACTCCCTGGACCATTGACCGTTTGATCCCGTGACCTCCTAACACATGTTTGTCTCGCTATGTGGCTTTTAGTCAGAAGTTGTCAACGTCTTTATTACTTTCAAATCCATACTAAGACGTGAATAATTACTATCATAATACATGTCACAATATTTGTCATAGTAGTTAATACAGGTCACAGTTCCCTACATCATTCACTGTATCTCACATCGTCGACCCGTGAGAAATGGTGACCAAATATCACACCAGTCTAAGAAAGAATGCATTGGAGTGCCTAGTCCTAACACACTCTGTCAGCATAAAAGATGGGATGGTCACAGTTAGAAGGTCTTTGACACTTGGTCTTTTGAATCAAGGTTGACCTGTGGATAAACAACAATCTACATGCGATGCAGCACAAAGTATATCAATAACATACATAAGAACAATTTGCAACAGAGATTATGCATGACTCATCAAATCACAACAAAATAAATTACTTTTACAGCATATCATCACAACTTCCAACTCGTTATCATATCTCGATATAAGGCGGCGCGCTGGCAGAGTCGTTAGCGCGCTGGACGAAATGCTTAACGGTATTTCGCCCATCGCTACGTTCTAAGTTCAAATTCCACCGGGGTCGACTTTGCCTTTCATCTTTTCGGGGTCGATTAAATAAGTACCAGTTACGCACTGGGGTCGATATAATCGACTTAATCCGTTTGTCTGTCCTTGTTTGTCCTCTCTGTGTTTGGCCCCTTGTGGGTAGTTAAGAAATAGGTATTTCGCCCATCGCCACGTTCTGAATTCAAATTTCCACGGGGTCGACTTTGCCTTTCATCTTTTCGGGGTCGATAACTTAAAGTACCAGTGAAATACTGGGGTCGATGTAATCGACTGGCCCCTTTCTACTGTGCCTCCAGTAGAAAGGATTATTATATCTCGCAACTCATTACAACATATGAAAACACTTTACAACAAATCATATGTCGCTACACGCCACGCTGTAAGAGTCGTTTTACAGACTCACGCCTTCTCAATGCATTATAGTAGGGTCTATAAAAGTTATCACTGGTCAGGAAACATTTTCTAGTTTAACCCCCTCTTCAGCTTAAATATCCGTCTTCCCAAATCACAACTGAGTTTCTAAACTTTGATTCCATTTCCTGGCAAATCGCAAGTGTTATAAGCTCTCTAATGAAAGTAAAACTATCTTTAAAACCAGGAATGTTATTTCTAGAACTTCGCAACCACAATCATCAATTTCAATACCAAGAGTCTATCTTTTACACATAGTACAATTCCATCTTCTACTTGTAGCTGTGACATCCCTACTGTTTTCCTCTTAACGGAAAAGGCCTTTTGAGAACATTAGTTAGCTAAAAGTTTCTCTTGATGACCACATTGTCATTTAGTCTTATATTGGACACACTGAAAGCAAGTTACTAAAAACTAGTAACCTTAAGAGAAACCTGAAGAAGGCACAATACAGCTTTTTCTAAATATTTTTGGTACCTGAAGGCCACACTGTCTAAGTGCTTTTAGAATACGCTGGCCAATTCTGGGCTTTAAAACATTACTTTATACACAAGCTGAGTTTAGCTGCAAAATGCGATAAACTGCTCTGCTTAAATGAAAAACAAGCAATTTTGTTCCAAGAGACTGAGAAATTCGAATTTGTCCATCTTTGCTGGCATTCAGAGAAATTCCTGCTCCTAAATTTTCGTATTATCAAACAAATAATGTATTATTACAAGCAACATGAAACGAATATAACGTTGTTTCTTAATTTCTAAGATCCCAGACGTTACAAATTTCCTAACTTTTTTTATGAGTCGCCTCCTCTGAAATTATATTACAATTTTTACGAATGCATTTATTTCAATTTATATTACTTTGTATAAACCATATTTACTACACTATTTTTTAAATCATTTTTACTATGTACGTACAAGGTGTTATTTTCACCTGGCAAACAATATATAGCCATTTTATTTTATCCAATCGATCTTTCCGTTATTTGCCATTAGCCAATCAATACTTGCCATACAATTCAACACTTGTGAACTTTTTAAATGTTTCGTTGTTTTTCTTTTTTTTTTATAAGCGCCTGGAAATTCAGCTTCCAATACATTATCTTACTCTACTTATTGTATCGAATACTCATTCACTCTCACTCCATCTCTTTCTTTCCATTTCTCTCTCTCTCTCTCTCTCTCTCTCTCTCTCTCTCTCTCTCTCTCTCTCTCCTTTAATCTATCTATCTATTATTTATCTTTTTGTCTATCTATCTGTCTGTCTATCTACCTATTTCTATCTATTTATGTACCTATCTATCTATCTTTCTTTCTGTCTGCCTATCTCTCTATCTATCTATCTATTTCTATCTATATTTATCTGCCTAATTATCTATTTCTATCTATCTATCTATCTATCTATCTATCTATCTATTTCTATCTATATTTATCAGCCTAATTATCTATTTCTATCAATCTATCTGTCTGTCTGTCTGTCCTTCTGTCTATCTATCTATCTATCTATCTATCTATCTATCTATCTATCTATCTATCTATCTATCTATCTGTCTGTCTGTCTGCCTATCTATCTATCTATCTATTTCTATCTATATTTATCTGCCTAATTATCTATTTCTATCAATCTATCTGTCTGTCTGTCTGTCCTTCTGTCTATCTATCTATCTATCTATCTATCTATCTATCTATCTATCTATCTATCTATCTATATATATATCTATCTATCTATCTATCTATCTATCTATCTATCTATCTGTCTGTCTGTCTGCCTATCTATCTATCTATCTATCTATTTCTATCTATATTTATCTGCCTAATTATCTATTTCTATCAATCTATCTGTCTGTCTGTCTGTCCTTCTGTCTATCTATCTATCTATCTATCTATCTATCTATCTATCTATCTATATATATATCTATCTATCTATCTATATATCTATCTATCTATCTATCTATCTATCTATCTATCTATCTATCTGTCTGTCTGTCTGTCTATCTCTATCTCTTTCTATCTATCTGTCTATCTATCTATCTATCTATCTATCTATCTATCTATCTATCTATCTATCTGTCTGTCTGTCTGTCTGTCTATCTCTATCTCTTTCTATCTATCTGTCTATCTATCTATCTATCTATCTATCTATCTATATTACCTTGTAATTTGTTCTATCTGTGTGCAGCCCTGTGTGGCTAATAAAGAAACATATCTATATATCTATCTATCTATCTATCTATCTGTCTGTCTGTCTGTCTATCTCTATCTCTTTCTATCTATCTATCTATCTATCTATCTATCTGTCTGTCTGTCTCTCTGTCTGTCTATCTATCTATCTTCTCTATCTATCTATCTATCTATCTATCTATCTATCTATCTATCTATCTATATATCTATCTATCTATCTGTCTGTCTGTCTATCTATCTATCTATCTGTCTGTCTGTCTATCTATCTATCTATCTATCTATCTATCTATCTATATATATATCTATCTATCTATCTATCTATCTATCTATCTATCTGTCTGTCTGCCTCTCTGTTTCTGTCTATCTATCTCTATCTCTGTCTCTTCTTTGTGCTTATATTCTATGCATTTATTTATATATTTATTTACGTGTGTGTGCGTTGGTGTTTGTGTGAGTGTTAACTAAGCATGTGTGCATTCGTGTGCATTCGTGCGTGTGTGTACATGTGTGAGCGTGCGTGTGTGTGAAAGTGAGATCGCATCACTACTGCACCAGGTGAACCAAACGTCATTAATTAACACACCCTCCTTTTTGACTAATTACAGTTGAAAAACAATGAAGATCTTCTACAGATTGCCAGACAGTGTAACCACACAGTTCTCATACATAGATTCCTACTACCCAAGAAGGGTATTTCGGTAATATGGAAGGCACCAGAACGTGGCTCCGGTTGCGTACAGTTCAGGTGAAATACACTTTCTTTTTCTTCTTCTTCTTCTTCTTCTTCTTCTTCTTATTATTATTATTATTATTATTATTATTATTATTATTATTTTTATTTGCTGTGCTAATTTTCTGAGCAAGGATGCACAGTTTTTTGCCACGCATTGCGTCCATTTCTTCGCCAGTGCTACTCATGATAGTGCTATAGTCGATACTGCTGCTGCTGCTGCTGTTGATGCTGATGCTGATGCTGATGAACGACGACGACGATGATGATGATGATGATGATGATAATTATGATGATGATGATGACGACGACGACGACGACGATGATGATGATGATGATAATTATGATGATGATGATGATGATGATGATGGTGATGATGATGATGACGATGATTATGATGACGATGATGATGATGATGATGATGATGATGATGATGATGACGATGATTATGATGACGACGATGATGATGATGATGATGATGATGATGATGATGATGATGATGATGATGATGACGATGATGACGATGACGATGATGATGATGATGATGATGATGATGATGACGTTGATTATGATGACGATGATGATGATGATGATGATGATGATGATGATGATGATGACGATGATTATGATGACGATGATGATGATGATGATGATGATGATGATGATGATGATGATGACGATGATTATGACGATGATTATGATGATGATGATGATGAAGATGATGATGATGATGAGGATGATGATGATGACGTTGATTATGATGACGATGATGATGATGATGATGATGATGATGATGATGATGATGACGATGATTATGATGACGATGATGATGATGATGATGATGATGATGATGATGATGATGATGACGATGATTATGACGATGATTATGATGATGATGATGATGAAGATGATGATGATGATGAAGGTGGTGGTGATGGTGGTTGTTGATGGTGGTGGTATTATTGTTATTGCTGGTGGTAGTGGTTTTCATTGTGGTAGTGTTAGTGATGGTGGTGGTTGTGGTTGGGGGGTGATGGTGGTTGTAGTGGTAACAGTGTGTAGTAGTGGTGCTGCTACTATTGCTGCTGTTGTTGTTGTTGATATGATGGTTGTATTGCTTGTGGTGTCGGTGGTGCTGGTGGCAGTAGCAGTGGTCTTAGTAGCATTTGTGTTGTTGTTCTTGGTAGTGGTGGTGGTAGTGGTGGTGGTGGTAGTGGCGGTGGTAGTGGTGGTGGTGGTGGTGGTGGTGGCGTCACTCTTCCTTCCATCATAATGGTATCACTGTGATGGCGTCGCTCTTCATACAATTTCCTCTTTTTCTTTTTTCCTTTAAATTAATATTCTCAGACTTAATTCTTTTCATGTAATCCACTTTACAAACACAAATGTCTAAACTTGACAACATAATTACTAAACTTCGCCAGTTTTGTTTTGTGTTATTTTGTCTTTGTTTTTGTTTACATAAAAAAAAATCTTTGTTTTTTTTTAATTTTTTACTTTTATATTTGGTAACGAACTCGGGTGGAGCTCATTCGTATACCCTGCGGATGCCATTGGTGCTATGATTGCGGTGAACATTTCGTCCTGTTACTTCATAGGCGGTCATCCGACATGCAATACGTATAAATATTTATTTCTTTATTGCCCACAGGGGGCTAACATAGAGGGGGACAAACAAGAACAGAGAAAGGAGTTAAGTCGATAACATCGACCCCAGCGTGTAACTGGTACTTATTTAATTGACCCCGAAAGGATGAAATGCAAAGTCGACCGCGGCGGAATTTGAACTCAGAACGTAACGGCATACGAAATACCTATTTCTTTACTACCCACAAGGGGCTAAACACAGGTGGGACAAACAAGGGCAGACAAACGAATTAAGTCGATTACATCGACCCCAGTGCTTGACTGGTACTTAATTTATCGACCCCGAAAGGATAAAAGGCAAAGTCGACCTCGGCGGAATTTGAACTCAGAACGCAGCGGCGGACGAAATACCGCAAAGCATTTCGCCCGGCGTGCTAACGCTTCAGCCAGCTCGCTGTCTTAATACGTATAAATATTTATTTCTTTATTGCCAACTGTGGGGCTAAACATAGAGGGGGACAAACAAGAACAGAGAAAGGGGTTAAGTCGATAACATCGACCCCAGTGCGTAACTGGTACTTATTTAAATGACCCCGAAAGGATGAAAGGCAAAGTCGACGTCGGCAATATTTAAACTCGGAACGTAAAGACAGACGAAATTTCTTCAAGGCATTGCCCCTGCATGGCCGCAGTCTAATGACTGAAACAAGTAAAATATAAAAGATAATTCTAGTTATGAAATAATTACTATGAAGCATTGTGTAGAATATATTGTATAAAGAATTGTGAGTAAGGCCAAAACAATGCGAAGTAAATGCAAGGAAAATCACAAGAAAACAATTATGGCAATTAATGTAGACTTAACTTGTATTCAATATTTCGGGGTTACTATGGCAACACCCTTCTGCGCATGTCCACTCCACACACGCACATCGACAACATTCGTCAATTATTTGAAAATGGGGTCATAACCCCAAAATATTGAATAAAGGTAAGTCTACATTAATTCATATATTTGTTTTCTTGTGATTTTACTTGCATTTACTTCGCATTGTTTTGGCCTTACCCACGATCTTTTATACAACAACAACAACAATAGTAGTAGTAGTAGTAGTAGTAGTAGTAGTAGTAGTAGTAGTAGTAGTAGTAGTAGTAGTAAAATATTCTGCTCAATACCTCAGATTTGCTTGTCAGTTTTTTTACCTTAACCTGTTGAGCATGTCCCTTAGTGACTGACGATATGTGCATCTCTGATCACGAGCAGAAGTAGTGGAGGAGCATCATAGCTATGTGTTGAGAGGAATTCTTTGGGTTTGGATAATTTGGAAACATGGGTGTTTCGCTCAACATCCTTAAACAAACCTTATTTAGCGACCTTTTGAGAGGGATGGGCTACTCGACCTGAAGAAAATTGTAACTGGGCCCCACCTGCAAGGTGTTTATCTTGATATGAGATCACCATGTCGCGCACATATGGTTGTGATGCATGTGCCTGGTGTACCCTTATCAGACGGGTAGTCATGATGGGTATACAGGGCTTTGTATATTTGTACCCTAGTGTCACTTTGAAGGCATGCGCTGCTCCCTCACTCAATGACGATAATAATAATAATAATAATAATAATAATAATAATAATAATAATAATAATAATAATAATAATAACAACAAAACAACAACAACAACAACAACAGCAACAACAACAACAACAACAACAACAACAATAATAATAATAATTATTATTATTATTATCATAATCAAATGCAAAATGTGTGTTGAGAGGAGTGAAACGGTATGGCACATCATTAGCGAATGCCCGAAATTGGCACAATGTGAATACAAAAGACGCCATGGCAATGTGGCAAGAATGATCTATCGGCAGCTCTGTGGAAATCACGGCCTACAAAGAGCAAACAACTATGACGATTTGAAGTGGGAAATACGAAGTTTTGGGTCAATGAAGAGAGCAGACGTGATACCAATAGTAATTGGTGCGCTTGGAAGTTTCTGCACTCAACTACAAACATGGCCGAAAAAGTTCGGTGCAAGTGTGAAGGTAGAACACCTACAAAAACCAGCATTGCTTGGAAGTGCAAGAAATCTTCTCAGGGTTCTTGAAACATGACCAGTAAAACAAGCGTCACCTTTGTCTGCTGGCTGTGGATAGCTGACACTTTCCATCATACCCAGCAAAATAAGCTGTGAGTTTTCACCACATCGTAGCGATGATAATGTAGAGGTGTAAAGGTGTGCGTAGGCTGACCGGCGTACAGGAATGCATCACAAAGGCGGTGAGCTGGCAGAAACGTTAGCATGCCGGGCGAAATGCTTAGCGGTATTTCGTCTGCCGTTACGTTGTGAGTTCAAATTCCGCCGAGGTCGACTTTACCTTTCATCCTTTCGGGGTCGATAAATTAAGTGACAGTTACGCACTGGGGTCGATGTAATCGACTTAATACCTATATCTGTCCTTGTTTGTCCCTTCTATGTTTAGCCCCTTGTGGGTAGTAAAGAAATGGGAATGCATCACAATGAAAGAAGAAGCCTGGCAGAATATTTGGTAAACAGCAAACAAGACCTGCTACAGGATTTACCAAAAATGGATTTGAGAGTGCTCATGAATTCCAATCACGAATAGCCAACGCGAGAGAAGAAAGCCTACTCTGCGTGGAATTACATGGTCGGTTCCACTGTGAAACTTAAAAGACCAGGAAGTATTATGGAGGTGGCTCAGCAAAAGTGATCTAAACGAGTTGAGTGAAAGACTAGTCATTGCAGCCCAGGATTAAGCATTGAATACCGACTCCGTGGAAAGGGATATATACCACACACAAGTGCAACGAACTTCTGCAGAATATGTGGAAAAGAGGGTCGAAAGCGTGACTCACATGGTTGATACTTGTGAAAGTCTTGCGCAGAAAGAATACAAGTGCAGACACGACAAGGCAGTCGAAAACCTCCACTGGCTACTATGCCGGAGTATGGACACGAGGTAACGAGTGCTTTGTACCAACATACACAGGAAAAGGTAATGGACGAAAAGGGGAAAGCAAAAATCCTTTGGAATTTTGACTTCCAGAGAGAAAAGGTGTTAGAGCACCGAAGGCCGATTATAGTAACCTTTAGGAGGGACAAACAAGAGTGCCAAATAATCGATGTGGCTGTGCCAGGAGATCAACATATCATCATGGAAGAAAGAGAAAAGATTGATAAATATGGAGACCTGAGAATTGAGATTTCTAAGGTGTGGCAGCTACGAGAGTCAAACATAAAGGTTATCCATACTGTCATCGGAGCATTGGGTTCAATACCACCCAGTCTAAAAAAAACATCTGAAACCTTAGAAATACCCTACAATCTAGATGTATTGTAAACGTCAGCATTACATGGAACTGCACGCATATTGAGTAAAGTACTGTCTGTCTGAGGTCCTTGGTATGACTTGACAAACAGTACAAACCCCAGGTAGACACAATACCTTCAATTAACAACCTCACGGTATTGTATACTGTGCAACGTCTATAATAATAATAATAATAATAATAATAATAATAATAAAATAATAATAATAATAATAATCCTTTCTACAATAGGCACAAGGCCTGAAATTTCAGGGAGTGGAGTGTAGTTGATTACATCGACCCCCAGGACTCAACTGGTACTTGATTTACTTATTTTATCAACCCCGAAAGGATAAAAGGCCAAGTCGACCTCAACAGAATTTGAACTCAGAACGTAAAGACGGACAAAATGCCGCTAAGCATATGGCCTGGCGTGCTAACGATTCTACCAGCGCACCATCCTAATAATGAAGTCGTCAACCAGTTTGATTAAACATAACAAGAATTAATGCATACCTATCTTTCCCCCCCCCCCCTCTCCCTCTCTCTCTCTTTCTCTCTCTCTCTCTCTTCTCTCTCTCTCTCTCTCTCTCTCTCTCTCTCTCTCTCTCTCTCTCTCCCAATTTCTCGTTACAACACCAACACATCTCTTACAATACGAAACTTTATTTGCACTCATTTGCTCCACATTTCACCCTAATCCCTCTTCCGTTCCTTTCCCAATCTAATCTTATTATTCAGCCTCGTCTTTCCTTTACCAATATAATCACCCTCAATGAGACGCACGCACGCACGCAGACACACTCCCACACACACACACACACACACACAACCCCCCCACACACACACACAAAGGCAGACAGACAAAATACCTGGCAGACATTTCGATGGTTGTCTTCACCACTTTCACTCGTTAACATCGACACTCCACGAATTCCTGGTTCCTTGCAGACATTTGGTAATGTTTCAATTAGAACTACTTTTGTCTTGATTATCTGCTTCGCTTCTACACAATCTAATCTTTTATAAATACTTGGTCTTTGATGCTACTCAACCCAACTTCATTATTTTCTTTTGCTTCAATATATTTAGTAAAAAGAACTCCAAGACATCCACCTGGCATCAGGGAGCAGTTTTATCTTTACTTTCGCGTTGTTGTTTTCTCTAAGCTTCTTTTTTTTCCTTTTTTATGTTTGTCTTCATCTTACGTTTTCTCTCTCTTTCCCGTTCCTTTTTGGTTTTAATCAAACATGCTCTTGGAAGCAAATAGAATCTCGGGGGTTTATCAAAGATTTCTTTTGTTCTAAATTCCATCAGCGTCGCTTTACAGTTTTAGAAATTGGTTCTATGCAAGATTTCGGTTGGGAACATTTTTTTCGTTTCATCTGTTTTTTGTTTTTGCTTTTGACTTCTGAAAGATAAGAGGCAGACAGAGATTATGTCGAAGGTGGCTTTATGGAATTCTCATTAATAAGCATACACTATTTCTATCTCCTTTTAATAAGAATATTTTTGCCATCAATCTCAGTAAAATCATTTATAAACCCCAAAACCCTGTCAACAGTTCTTTTTATTTTTCTTTCCCTTCCATTTTATTTTTTTAGGGAGTTGGAACAAGAAGGGGGTTGTTCTCGGCAACTTATTAACACATCAACTCATGCATGAAACGCACTCCTGGGCCAGAGGTAAAATGTCTCGAAGGCCAATTCTACAAATTAAGTTCAAATCCCGGTGGAAACCATCTCACTTCACTGACGCTCCTATTAGTCTTTGAAACGTGCCAAACCGCACAAATTCTATTTGTGTCCAACCTTCTGCTATAAATTCATAAATCAGAACCCTTCCAATAAATTAATCTTTCGTGACATTTTCAGTCATTCCATTACCAAATCTCTTTTTCTCCCTAAAATAACATTCTGCCGTGATTTATTATTTTTTTTTTTGTTCTTGTTTTTTGTTTTTGCTGTTCAAGTTTGAAGAGTTATTTTGAACATATAAGTAAATAAACCCCAAATTCTATAAAGGGTTCTGTATTCATTAGAAAATTACACATTGCCATACAGAGTTACGTAACAGATTCGGTTATGTAAGCCTGAAGAGCTGGGTTCGTTTAACAAGACCACACAATATATATATACATATATAAACATATATATCAATATATATATATATATATATATAGATAAGAAAGTTGGTTTGTGAAAGCACGTGGGTGATATATAGAAAATAGTAAAGAGAGTGAAAAAACGACACAGAAGGCTAAATGTAAAAAAATATCTATATTTGCGTCAATATGTCTGAAGAATATTAGAAAAATTTTTTTTTTTCTATTATAATGGATAATTTAAAAAGAAAGACCGGTTTCGCGTGTAGCTTTTCAAATTTTGTGACGTTATGTTTATGTTGAAATAGGTATCGTTTGTGTTTATGTT
>NW_021826392.1:7500-12866 GCF_006345805.1 Octopus sinensis | reverse complement strand
GAGAAGAAGGGGAGGAAGAAGAAGAAGGAGAGGAAGTAGGAGAAGAAGGAGAGGAAGAAGGAGGAGGAGGAGAGGATGAAGGAGAAGAAAGAGAAGAAAGAGAAGAAGGAGAGGAAGAAGAAGAAGAAGAAAAAGAAGAAAAAAGGAGAAGAAGGGGAGGAAGAAGAAGAAGGAGAGGAAGTAGGAGAAGAAGGAGAGGAAGAACAACAACAATAACAACAAGAACAACAACAGTGACTACAAAAAGATCCAAAAAGAATGGAAGACAAAGTCGTTCTGATGGGGTGGAACTTGAATTTATGACGTAAAGCCGGAAGAAATGTCTCTGAGCATTTCGTCCGGCGCGCTAAAGATTCTGCCTGTTTAACGCTTCAATAAAAACCATGAAAGAGAAGTTGTTTACAAACTGTTTCAAACATGGATACAAACACACAGAATTTGGTGAATGAGGTATGCGAATATATTACAAACTTTGCCATTGTGCCACGCCGATACTCCACCCACTGTTCATCCTCTACCCCGATACTCCACCCAGTGTAACCACCCATTAATGATAATGATTATAATTGCCCCTGATTTAAGCAGAAGGCCAAAAATTTTGAGGGGAGGGGTATGTCGTCGACCTCGGTATTTTAGTCGTACTTTATTTGATCGATCCTGAAGAAAGAAAAAGCAAATTTGATATTGGTAGGGTTTGAAATATTTCAGATCCGAAGGACGGCGAGCTGGCAGAAACGTTAGCACGCCGGGCGAAATGCTTAGCGGTATTTCGTCTGCCGTTACGTTCTGAGTGCAAATTCCACCGAGGTCGACTTTGGTTTTCATCCTTTCAGGGTCGATAAATTAAGTTACGCACTAGGGGTCGATGTAATCGACTTAATTCGTTTGTCTGTCCTTGTTTGTCCCCTCTATGTTTAGCCCCTTGTGGGCAGTAAAGAAATAGGTGGTGGTGGTGGTGGTGGTGGCGGTGGTGGCGGTGTGGCGGCGACGAAACATGGCATCGTGGCCGTTACGTTCTGAGTTCAAATTTCGCCGAGGTCGACTTTGCCCTTCATCCTTTCGGGGTCGATTAAATAAGTACCAGTTACGCACTGGGGTGGGTATAATCGACTTAATCCGTTTGTCTGTCCTTGTTTGTCCCCTCTATGTTTAGCCCCTCGTGGGCAATGAAAAAAATAAATATTTCCGATCCGGCGCTCTAACGATTCTGCCATCGCACCATCCGACTGATGATGACAATAACGATACAGTTAGGGAATCTCTTTGCCCGTTAAACTCTAGTTTGTCGTAATCACACAACGGAATCATATACGAATATGGCGAACAGATGATATGACGTCATTAACTAGTCTTCGCAATGCTGTGACTAACAGATGATGTATGAATTTTGTCTGACAAATGATATATGACTGATTAGTCTACAAGACTGGAAATTATCAAGGGTAATCGAGTGAGTGCTATTTATAGAAGCGAACGCACACAAACACTACACACACATACACACATGCTCACTAATGCTTTTCCATGCATCGTTATGTGCGTGTGCGTGTGTTAATAATAACACCGTTTACAAACACTATGCTTGGAATGACCAATTTTAAATACTATGGGAACTTACACACAAGGTACAGGAAACTTATATTCATACCATTCATACCAGAAGGCGGCGAGCTGGCAGAAACGTTAGCACGCCGGGCGAAATGCGTTGCCGTATTTCGTCTGCCGTTACGTTCCGAGTTCAAATTCCGCCGAGGTCGACTTTGCCTTTCATCCTTCCGGGGTCGATAAATTAAGTACCAGTTACGCACTGGGGTCGATGTAATCGACTTAATCCCTTTGTCTGTCCTTGTTTGTCTCCTCTGTGTTTAGCCCCTTGTGGGTAGTAAAGAAATATATATTCATACCATTCTGCTTAAATAATGGAACTGCAGATGCAGTATCCCTGCATATCTCACGTATGACGCGCAGACAAACTGCATCCGGAACCATTGCGGTTGTGAAACAAACGTCTTGCCTCCCAAGCATATTTGTATAAATTGCAGCAATTGGCATTGTCGATCAGTTTATAAGAATACAAGAGCATCTACTGGTGACTGGATTCTAAAGTCAAATGTATTAATCAACTCTGAGTTGATTAGAACTTCCAGTTTCGCTTAATCAGCTTGTTCAATGTGTGTGTGTGAGTGTGTGTGTGTGTGGTGTGTGTGTGTGTGTGTGTGCGTGTGTGAGTGTGTGCGTGTTGATAGCAAATGCACTTCAAGGACACATTCAAAGCCTCATTAAAGAGGCTTTCAATGTGTACTTGAATGAGAACATCACTGACACTTGAGGAACGCAAGTACAAAATATATCAATGCAAATGTCTAAAACACACACACATATATATATATAATGTATGGACACTGCGGCATAATCAGATCATGTGACCCTAATAGGTAGACCGGCTTTATTGCAACACGTTATTGGAGATATCTCACGTATAGTTTTAGGTATTAAACGCCGATACGTGAAGATTTTGTCTCCATATTGCAAGGTAATGTCTGCGAAGTTAAAAATTTCATCCGATTGTTTCTGGTTGACACTCATGAGACACTATTAGATATTTGTGTGCGTCTATCTACCCATATCCGACTATCTATCTATCCATCCATTTATCTATCTATCTATCTATCTATCTATCTATCTATCTATCTATCTATCTATCTATCTATCTATCTATTTATCTATCTATCTATCTATTAATCTATATCCTACTATCCATCTATCCATCTATCTATCTATGTGTCTGTCTGTCAATCTATCTATCTAACTATCTACCTACCTGATAGATAAATTGATAGACAGACAGATAGATAGATAGACAGACAGATACATAGACAGACACATAAATGGATAGATAGATAGATGGATAGATAGATAGATAACTAGATAGACAGAAAGTGATTTAATACACACACACACACATACATGCTGTCAGATTAATGTTCTCCGAATAAAGACAAATGTAATCTGTTAACACCCCACCCGCTTCTTTTCTTCGCCTTTCTTTGTCTTTCAAATCGACACAATACACAAGCATCCGAAATGAATAGCACAGGCACATCCCTACACTCGTACACACACACACACACACACACACACACATACACACACACAAACACACATATATATACATATACACACACATTCACACACCAAGCAGGTACATAATATACGTACATATATTTATACACATTTACATACATACGTATATATACATACATAGACATATATTCATATGTATATATATATATGTATGCATGGATATATATATTATGTACGTATATATATAATATACATATACGCGCATATATACATATATGTATACATATATATATACGCACTTCTGTACATATATGTATATATGCGCATACATACATATATACATACATACATACATACATACAAGAATATATGCATATACATATATATAATTGTATACGTATGCATATATAAATATATATATATGATATATATATATATATATGCATATACCTATGCATATATACACATAATTACACACACAAATATACGTATTGCGTACGTAATCCCTTCCCCCCACTCACACACCTACGTATTCTATGCGTATTCCACCCCACCTCCACACACACACATTTACGTATTAAACACACACACACATACACACACACACACACACACACACACACTCAGCATTCTGTCTCCATTAACAGATGCATTTTAATTCATCTTTTACATCGTACGACCAATGACCTCGACCTTGGAGAAACGATAACGTTAACCCCGTTTGACCTCCTACTATCAACATGGCGGTTAAGACACGGCAGGGTTGTTGTTGTTGTTATTGTTGTTGTTGGCAGCAGTGGCGATGGCATTGGTAGAACATGGTATCGTTGGCGATGGTGGTAGTGGGTATGGTTGTGAAGATGGCAATATATATCTGTGATTGAGACATGGAAGCATTGCTGGCTGTGGTGGTGGTGGTGGTTATGGTGGTGGTGGTTATGGTGGTGGCGGTGTGGCGGCGACGAAACATGGCATCGTGGCGGCATGGTGGTGGCGTGGTGGTGGCAGCATGGTGGTGGCGTGGTGGTGGCGGCGGCGGTGTGGTTAGACGGGTGATGTGGTACGGCCTACGTAGCTGCGGTGTAGTGACGGTGGTGTGTCTGGTGTGACAGCATGGTAGTGCACTCCTGTGGTGGCGTGGTGCTTAGGAGTGACATGGTGGTGGTGTGGTGTGTGGTGTGTGTGTGTGTGTGCGGGGATGGGGTTGCGGATGATGGTGGTGTTGTAGTTTTATAGGGGTACGGTGTATGAATATCACCACAACCACCACCACCACCATTTTAGACACATCTACACATATACACATTTACACACACACACACACATATATATATGCTGGTATGCTTTGCCAAATACATATATACACATACAAATACATATATACACATACACATTCATATATAGATACATATACACACACATATACACACATATATATCACTATATCACCACTACCTACCACCACCTTTACAGATACATCTACACACACGCAAACACACATATATTCAGTGGTATGCTTCGCCATATACATACATACACACATACATGCATACATACACACACACATACATACATATATACATACATACATACATACGTACGTACGTACGTACGTATATACCTATTTCTTTATTACCCACAAAGGGGCTAAACACAGAGAGGACAAACAAGGACAGACAAACGGGTTAAGTCGATTACATCGATCCCCAGTGCGTAACTGGTACTTAATTTATTGACCCCGAAAGGATGAAAGGTAAAGTCGACCTCGGCGGAATTTGAACTCAGAACGTAGCGGCGGACGAAATACGTACGTACGTATATACCTACGTACATATGACCCGGTTCTCCGTCGTTTACGCCGACGAGTGTTCCAGCAGATTCGATCAACGGAACGACGGAACAGCCTGCTAGCGAAATTAACGTGCAAGTGGCTGAGAACTCCATTGACATGCGTAACCTTAACGTAGTTTTCAGAGAGGTTCAGTGTGACATAGATTGTGACAAGGCTGGTCACAATCTATGTGTCGTCGTGTGGTAGAGTGAGAGCAAGAGAGTAATGGTGCGATGTAGTTGTCTGGAGGTGTTAATGATGGGGCCCGGATCAGTCTGTGTCGAGGAGCGTCGAGACAAAGTGGTATGGTGCCGCGGTGGTTGTTGTGATGGTGCCTGTAGAGAGGTTTGATCGATTTACTAAGATGCAGGGTGGAGGAGACAGAAGCAGGAGGAGGGAAGCGGTGTTGATGCTAGATCACATGACATGATGTCAATGAGAGAAATAAGAT
>NW_021826392.1:0-2500 GCF_006345805.1 Octopus sinensis | reverse complement strand
GAGTCAATGTAATGGACTAGTCCCCTCCACCAAAATGTCTTCCCTTTTGGCAAAATCTGAAACCATTATTATTGTTATTGTTATTGCTATTTTCACGGCGACAACCAGGAAGAATGGTTAGCAGTATTTCGTCCGTCTTTATGTTCTGAGTTGAAATTCTGCTGAGATCGACACCTGCATTTCATCATTTAGGGGTCGATGAAATAAGCACCTGTTGAGCACTGGGGTCGATATTATTGCCTTAGACCCTCTTTCCAAAACTGCTCATTATTAAGGTGGATGTTAAGGCCGAATCGTTAGCACTCTGGACGAAATGCTTTGCAGCATTTCGCTCGTTGCTACGCTCTGAGATCAAATTCCGCCGCGGTCTACTTTACCTTTCATCTTTTCGGGGTCGATAAATTAAGTACCAGTGAAACACCGGGGTCGATGTTATGTAATCTACTACACCCCACCCCCCAAAAAATTTCAGACCTTGTACAATTTGTAGAAAGGATTACCATGAGTGGACTTCTATGAACAAAAGGGGTTCCAAACTTGGCATACTCGTATTTTGGGGGAATATATTGGTTTTTATTAAAATGACGAACTGGCAAAATGGATTGTGCATCCGAAAAGATGTTTTGCGTTATTCATTTCGGCTCTTCAGAATTTGAATTTAAATCCCGCCGAGTTACCTTTTAACTTTTACTACGGAAAGGAAGGGTTACATTGACATACCTTTTGTGTATTTAGACGATAGGTAAGGATGATTCCAGGGATGTTTGCCCGCTATATTCCAGCAGCTGGACCATCGTGTACGAAGCCGTTGTATTGTATTTGGCCTCGAGGGAACTGTAGAGGAACTGGAACCCAAAACATCTACTGTAAACTTGCGAGACGTTCTGCCACCAGACCAAAGCCCTCATTTTGGATATCTCTAAACATGCGTGCATATATATATATACTAGCAGTATCGCCCGGCGTTGCTCAGGTTTGTAAGGGAAATAACTATAAAGCATTTTTAGAGAGTTATAGCCAAAAAATAGCAAAAAAATGGGAAAAAATGATGGTAAATTTTTTTTTTAGTTAAAAAAGGTGGAGTTGCGTCCCCTAGACAGTTTGCGGTTTGTGTTTCTGATTCTCGACCCCATGTCGAATTTATCGATTTTTTTTCAGAACTGGGGGAACTTTTCAAAATTTTCGCTGCGTTAGTTTTGAATTATGACATTGGGCTATGTGTGTGTCAAGTTTCATCAGAATCGGTTGAAAGCCGTGGTCAGGGTGAGGGTACAAGCAAACAGACACACAGAAACACGCACAGACAAACTGCCGTTTATATATATATATATATATATATATATATATATATATATATATATTATATAAATAAAGAGTTATCTTACTGTTATTTATAGTAAGAATGCTAGCAAGTTCACACCGTTACAGCATTGGCTCTGATTTTAGTAAGTGGTATTATATAGCCTAATGTATCTTAATATATATATATATATATATATATATATATATATATATATACATAAATATATATATAATATGTATATATACAAGTGTATATATTTACAAGTGTATGTATGTATGTATATATACATATATTACAACATATATATAAATAGATAGATAGATAGATAGATAGATAGATAGATAGATAGATAGATAGATAGATATACATACATACATATACAAATATATAGATATGTGTTACCTATACACAATGCATATATATATATATATATATATATATATATATATATTCATATATATATATATATACACATGCACACACACATACAAAATCGTGTGAAGATGCGAAGTAATAACTGAGAATAAAAATGTGATTGAGTGTAGCTCAAATATAGAAGATATTCGAACCCGTAAAAGGCTTTTCATAGCAGCTATCTATCTATCTATCTATTATCTATCTATCTATCTATCTATCTATCTATCTATCTATCTATCTGTCTGTCTGTCTGTCTGTCTGTCTGTCTGTCTGTCTGTCTGTCTGTCTGTCCGTCTGTTTGTCTGTCTGCAACATAAGAACTGTATGTATTTGTGTGTTTGAGTGTGTTTGTGAGCGCGTGTCTAACTTTTACGTGTAAATATTTGCATACATCTATATGTTTATAAATAACAAACACACAAACATGTGTGAATCTGTGTGTGTATATGTGTGTGTGTGTGTTTGTGTGTGTGTGTGTACACAAGTGTCTATATATGTGCGTTTATGTGCGCGTATGCATTATATATTCGCTTCTGTGTGCTTATTTCTGTATGATTAGCTGCGTACACATGTAGAAAGGCATTTGAGAGCGTTAGGTTGTCCATGTCCAAACAAACATTTGAGCGTTCCTAATCCTACACGTGGCTATAACCCATTGCTAGCTTAATAATACAGATTAAGAGGACACTTTAGGAGATCGATCATTCGGAAGAACATTAGCATAATTGGTCATATGTGAATCGATAGCATTGTTGAGGCTGAGAGGTAGGATTCGCGTTG
>NW_021826391.1:5000-13005 GCF_006345805.1 Octopus sinensis | reverse complement strand
GTCGTAGTAGTGTTTGGTAGTAGCAGTAGAGGTGGAGATAGTGGTGGTGTTGGTGGTGGTGGTAGTAGTAGTAGTAGTGGTAGTAGTAGTAGTAGTAGTGGTGGTGGTGGTAGTAGTAGCGGTGGTAGTAGGGGTGGTGGTCGTGATGGTGAGATAGTCGTAGTAGGGATTGGTAGTAGCAGTAGTTGTGGTGGTAATAATAGTAGAGGTGAAGATAGTGGTGGTATTGGTGGTAGTAGTAGTAGTAGTGGTGGTGTTGGTAGTAGCGGTGGTAGTAGGGGTGGTGATCGTGATGGTGAGATAGTCGTAGTAGGGTTTGGTAGTAGCAGTAGTTATGGTGGTAATAATGGTAGAGGTAAAGATAGTAGTGGTGTTGGTAGTAGTAGTGGTAGTAGTAGGAGGTGTGTTGCTGAATGTAGTGATAGTAGTGGTAGTAGCTGTAGTAATTTGTAGCGACGGTGTCGGTGAAATTGTTAGTAGTCGTAGTGGTTGTTTTTGTGGTGGTTGAGGTGGTTGTAATAGTAGCAGCAGTGGTAGTGGTGGTGGTGATGGTAGTGTAGATGGTGGTTGTAGTAGACGTGACGGTGGTGACAGTGGTGGTGGTTGTAGAATTAGTAACAGTAGTGGTAGTAGTAGAAGCAGCAGCAGCAGCAGCAGTAGTAGTAGTAGTAGTAGTAGTAGTAGTAGTAGTAGTAGTAGTAAGAGCAGGCGAAATTTGGCAGAAATATTTGGAGACGATGGAAAAAAATACTTTGGTAAGAGGAACAAAATGGACGAAGGAAATTATTGGAATACAAGATAGAAAAAAAAAATGGGCGACGGAAGTGGGGGGTGGGGGGGGCGATAGAGTAAGACAATCTTTTCAAGAAATAAGAAAGAAAAACATCATTAATAATAGAATATAAGTGCGAAAAAGAAATGAAGAACTCGACACGTGATATCAAAGAACAGCACTGACAGTGGAGAAGGACTAAATATATTAGAGGGGCTATAATATATATATATTATATATATATATATATATATATATACACATAGTATGAATGAATTATATATATATATATATATATACACATATATGTATGAATGAATATATATATATATGCGTGTGTGTGTCTATATATATATCTATATATTTATATATCTATCTATCTATATATATATATATATATATACATAACATATGCATACGTATATATACATATATATACGTATATATATATATGTACATATACGTATATATATATACATATATATATACGTACATATATATATGTAATATATATATATATATATATATATATATATATATATATATAGATCGCTAGCCACTACACATTCTTTATTTTTCGCTATTGTTTCGCTTATATATACATATATACACGTATATATATATATGTACATATATACGTATATATATATATATACATATATATATATACGTACATATATAATCTGTATATATATATGTATATATATATATATATATATATATATATATATATATCTTATATATATATATATATATATATATATAATATATATATAGATCGCTAGCCACTACACATTCTTTATTTCGCTTATTGTTTCTTTCTGTGGAAGAGCGTAGGCTCGAAACTTTGAAGACTTTTTTTACTTCCTCAGCGTTAAACTAATACATCTGTATGTTGTCTACACCACCTGTGTTCTTCTTTTGTTTTTTCTGAATTCTCCCTATTATATATATATATATGTGTGTGTGTGTGTGTGTGTGTGTATATGTATGTATACACACATACCACACACATATAAAACGAGATATAGCAAGGGAAATTTCGAAACGGAGAAAAAATTTGGAAGGAAATTCAGTAGAAAAAATAATATTGCTGGGATGCAACTTGGAACTAGAAATATAACTATATGGTTCATATTCTCTTTTTTTTTCTTTCGTGATTTTTTTTTTAAGTAAAGGAAGCAATAACATTTTATGTAAAAAAATATATTTCGTAATTTGGGTTGCTTAACTTTCGTTTTATCTCTTACTGGTTTCAGTCATTGGAATGCAACCATGCTGGGTTTTAGTAGAACTCTCCGACGCAGCTATAATTTTTAAAATCTGCTATCAATTAAATTGAAATTAAATTAAAAGTCAGTGGCATTAGCGACAAAAGTTCGAAAAAGATAGTGCAGACACTGACATGTCATTGCGGGTAAGAAGCTTGCTTTACAGCCATATTGTTACAGGTTCAGTCCCACTGTCCGTCACCTTAGGCAAGTGTCTTCTACTCGAGTCATGAGTTGGCCCAAACCTTGTAAATGAATTTGAGGGAAGCGCGTTGTGCATATATACACATGCAAGCACACACAGATGTGAGTTTGTGTGTGTTTCAGGTTTGTGCTTGTCCTGTCCCTCACCGTATGTCACGTGGTGTCGGTTTGTTAAAGTTCTTGTAACTTAGCTTGTCAGTGAAAAGAACCGATAGGATAAAGTATTGGTGGGGTGGATTTGCTGGACTGAAATATCTTATAATCTTCTGCTCCAGCATGGCCAATGTCCAATGACTGAAATAAGTAAATAGATAATATAGAAAAGAATGGACAATTAAATCAAAGAGAAAGATTTGATGAATAAAAGATATAAGAAAGAGAGTTTTTAGAACAAAATAAAAATGGAGCATTGAATTTTAAAAAGAAATCAAAAAATCGTTTCAAAATGTCGGCATAGATTTTGAAAAAAAATAAAAGAAAAAAATGAAATAAAATGGAGGAAAAGCAAACCGGAAGTGTGTAAGGTTGGTTTGAGATTAAATAATAAAATAATAAAAAATGAAAGAAAATATGTAAAAGGCAATCAATGCTGCATGATACAAACACTTGTCTGTCCAGTTATTTGATTTCAGTTTTAATACGGATTCGGAAGTTAGTAATATCCTGTTTCAAAGAATCCGTTTTATAGCCACGCTATGACCGTGATACGCTGGGATATGTGAAAACTGGGGAAATAAAAAAATAATAAAAAATAAAATAAAAATGAATAAAAAATGAAATCTCACACACACATACACACTCAGACATATATACATATTCATATATATGTATATACATATGTATAAAAACTATGTGTGTGTTGTGTGTGTGTGTGGTGTAAGTATAAATGTAATTTATGAGTTTAAAATATAGCGATGAAAAAAAAATGGAAGAAATAAATGAAAAATAAATAAATACAATTCACGTGACTTACAACAACTGTAACGACAATAATAATTGGAGCTTCAAGAAAATTGCAGGAAGATAAAAATTATATGAAGAAAGATGATGGATACACCCATATACACACACACGCACGCACGCACGCACACACACAAGCGCGTGCGCACACGTACGTATACATATGTACATGTATTTATATATGTGTAGTGTACGATGAGATGAGAGTTGGAGGTTGCACTGGAAGCCACTTCACATATATACATATATATAAATACACACGCGCATACAATTATATATACATATACATATATATATATATATATATATATATATATATAATATATATATATAATATACATGTATATACACCTCGCACACATATATAAGGTACAGCGTAGTGTTTATAATCAGTGAGAGTGAGAACGAAAGTGAGACAAGAGAGGGAGAGAGAGAATGAGAGAGAATGGGAGAGCGTAGGAGAGTTTGGGAGTGTAAGTGTGGGGGCGGAGAGAGAGAGAGAGAGAGAGAGAAAGAGAGAGACAGTGGGAGTGGGCAGAAGAACTTCGAGTCCAAATTGTGATGTCAGTCGATTACGTCCGTGTCTAGAATTCAGGAATAATTTATCTTGCACAGCTTCCATGATTAAAAGACTTGAGTATAATCTAACGGTTTGATTACACACACACACACACACACACACAGCCAAGTACAGAAACATACGTTCTCTCTCTCTCTCTCACACACACACACATACACACACAGACATACATATATACGCACACATGAACATATGTTTTCATCATTATTTTCATCTTGATCCTCACCATCTTCATCATCGACTTCATCGTCACCGTCATCATCATCATCATCATCATCATTGTCGCAGTCGTCGTCGTCATCGGCGTCGGTCATCGGCGTCGTCGTCATCACAATCAGCAATAACAGCAATCGCCATGGTCATGATCATCATCATCATGCTCTTGACCATGATAACGATGATGATGATGATGATGATCATCATCATCATCATCAACACCATCGTCGCCATCATCGTCGACATCATCATCATCATCATCATCGTCATCTTCCTTATCCTCATCATAATTGTCATCTTCGTCGTCGTCATCGTCATCATACTCCATTGTAGTGCTCAATCAGACTAAGAGAGCGCACCATTCATCCATTTGTTCTTTTTGTTTTTGTTTTTTGTTTTTGTTTTTGCAAAAAACCTAATCCATTCTTCTAATTCGCAAAGATATCTGAAGAATTCTCAGCTTCACTTTTGATAGTTTATTTCACTCGCTTGATATTCAGAATTATCAAAAAAAAAAAAAAGAAAAAAAAACACAAAAGAAAAGGATTAACGTTAAATGCGGTTTTAAAACAAAATTCATCACAGTACTTACAGTTCCAAATAGTTTTACCTTTTGGTTGTTCTTGCAATACACACTGATAACATTCAGCGACCCAGAGACCTACTAACACATAATTACTCACTTTACGCGCATAATTTAATTAATAAAGTTGTTAGACGTGAACTACTTTAACTTTCAGGTTAGGAAAGAGCAGTACTTATGCAGTTACATATGGACCGAGAATCTGAAAGTGGCTGATTGGTGGTTCCAGGTTCTTTTCCACTATATAGAGTCATGGCAGCTAGCTACCAGAAACGATATCACGCCGGGCGAAATGCGCAGTCGTATTTCGTCTGTGTCGTATTTCGTTCTGTGTTGAAATTCCGCCGAGGTTGACTCTGCCTTTCATTATTTCGCCGTCGATAAATTAAGTACCAGTTACGCACCGGGATCGATCTAATCGACTTAATCCCTTTGTCTGTTCTTGTTTGTCCCCTCTATGTTTAGCCTCTTGTGGGCAATAAAGAAATTAGAAACGTTAGCATGCCGGGCGAAACGCTTAGCGGTATTTCGTCTGCCTTTACGTTCTGAGTTCAAATTCCGCCGAGGTTGACTATGCCTTTCATCATTTCGCCGTCAAAAAATTAAGACCCATTTTCGCACAGGAGTCGATGTAATCGACTTAATCCGTTTGCTTGTCCTTGTTTGTCCTCTCTGTATTTAGCCCCTTGTTGGTAGTAAAAAAATAGGTATTTCGTCTACCACTACGTTCTGAGCTCAAATTCCACCGAGGTCGACTTTGCCTTTCAGCCTTTCGGCGTCGATAAGTACCAGTTGCGTACTGGGGTCGATCTAATCGTCTGGCTCCCTCTCCCAAAATTTCAGGCCATGTGCCTAGAGTAGAAAAGATTATGTGGAGTCACGGATAAATATCTTGACCCAAGCTTCGGTGAGTGAATTTACGCAGCTGCAAACTGCGTGGAAGTCCATTACCTAAGACTGATTGTATCCATAACCCACAACACCGTGTCTTGTTAATTTCATTTCAAAATTACTTTTATGGGATACATGTCCGCGAAATACTCAGCCCCCACGCACGCTATATCATAGTTAAGGTCGTCCGGTTAATTAAACACCTAGACATTGATATTTACAGGAGAGTCCTTCGCACACTCAAACGCATCTATGCACACATACACAGACCTGTACACACACACACACATACACACAAATAGATATAGACAGTACTAAGAAGGATTTAACGGTTTACTCAGCAACAGTTAACTGCTCAGTCGTGGCTCAGTGGTCAGGCGTTTGTTTCCCAGTCATATGGCCCCGGGTTCAGTCCCACTGTGTGACATTTTGAACTATCTTTTAGTGTAGCCTCGATCTGAGCAAAGACTTATGTGCAAATTCGGTAGACGGAAAATTAAAGAAATCCGTCGTTTGTGCGTGCTTGTGTGTGTGTGTGGGCTGAATTCGAACTCCGAAACTATGGACGGACGAAATGCCGCTAAGCATTTTGACCAGCATACTAAAGACCTGTCAGCTCGTCTTGGAAGATGAAGATATATTGTTGGGAAATATTGGCGGTAAATGGCTTAATATATATTATCAAATATTTTTGTTGTCCATCTACTCGTCCACAACTTCGTTTTAACAGAAATTGTTAAGAAAATGAGTAATAAGAAAATAGACTTACCGCGGGGAGAGAGAGAGAGAGAGAGAGAGAGAGAGAGAGAGAGTGTGCGAGAGAAGCTACCGTTGACTTGCCTCGCCCACGAACATACTTCGTAGTTTTTCTAACTTTACCTCTAGACTGAACTCAAACATAGGTGGATTTTCCAGACATCACATCAGTATTTCTTTCTCGCTTGTTGTCAATAGAGGAGATACAGCTATGTAATACAAATACAAAACAGTAAATAAAATCACGACTTAGTCACTAAAAAAAATCCCACTTTGAAGAAGCCACTAGTGGCGTATCCAAGTCTGCTAATTAACTACGTGAAAAATTTAGCATCTTCCTGACATTTCAACTACATGACGTAAATATAACAACCTTTATTTGCATTAACGTTTAAACAGTTTCATCGTTTAAAGCTCGCCGTTCTCTAATGCTTTCTTCATAACAGCCAACCTTTCACGTCAGCTTGGTAGTTTGCTTATTATTCTAAGAGATCCTATCGTTTGTTCTGGTCACTGTAAACAACGCACGTTGAAATTTCCTTTTTACACGTTGTTCACTAAAATGGCCGCTTGTTTATGAATCGTTTCCCGTTTCGCCTTCTCTCCCCTCGATATAATTACATATTTTAAATACATATTTTCTTTGCGTTTCGCCAAACAGAGGGTCGATAACAAATATACCAGACTTAAAAGAAGCATAAGGGCAGGTGAGGCTGAGCGGCAAGAAGCTTACTTCCCAACCACATGGTTCCGGGTTCAGTCCCACTGCATGGCATCTTGGACAAGTGTCTTCTACTATAGCCACATGCCAACTAAAGCCTTGTGAATAGATTTGGTAGACGGAACCTGAAAGAAGACCGTCGTATATATATATATATATATATATATATATGTATGTATATATTATATAAAATCGTTCTGTCGGTCTGTGTGAGTGTCTTCTAGGATCTCGGGTTTCCGCCATCCGATTGCGCTCAAATTTGGTATGCAAATACCGTCGGTATCAGGGCGTGTATAAGTCTTGAAAAAATTATAAAAATCGATTCCAGGTGAGAATGCGATCAATAAAACCGTGGGAACGTGCATATTGTTTTGAGCGGACAAATTGTTTTGAGAAAATTTGGTTTAAATGTTTGGACGGTGGGGGGGGGGTTTGCTCGTATATATATATATATATATATATATATATATATGGATATACATATCAATAGGATGTGTTATAATACTATTCTACATATACAAAACAGCCATACCAACATACCGCCATCATCAGCTGCCCCATGGATATCCTTATTGGCAGTACCATTCAATCTGACGGTGTCAATGGCACTAAAATAAGCGTTGTTTGGGAACAAACATACCAAAGAATCCATAACTTTCAAAAAGACATTTACCCTATGTATAACAGTATCGGTAAGTATATGCAATAAGTAAATCTATAACCAACTGCTAAATACGGAACCAAACAGCAACCAATCGTTTAAGTCATACGAAAAATATATTTTCCCTACTGTCTTCCATATTATAATATAAAAGCGAAAGCTTAACAACCAGATTCATTCAATCTAAATATAGGTAGGATGAAACCCTAGCTTTAAAATTAAACTACAACAAAGAGACACACACACACACACACACACACACACACACACACACACACACACACATACACACATATATATATATATCACCACTACAAACTCAATACAACTATAAAATGGTCAGAACTCCTCACACAGGAACTTAGTTTGATTTGAAAACCCCACTAGAAT
>NW_021826390.1:0-13031 GCF_006345805.1 Octopus sinensis | reverse complement strand
CGGTTTCAGGATCAATGAATGTTCAGAAATCAAGTCTGCATTTACTGATGTCTAGGTCTGCCTGGAATAAGGATGCACTTTTATTATCGATCTGACTACTCTCATGAGACGTCCCTTTGTATTGAAAAACTGGACTTGTTTATCGATCGAATATTTTTGTCACAGTCGTTGAGATGATTGTCATGCGTGCTAAAATAGCAGCCAAATAGGCCTATTTATATGTATATAATACATATATTAATATATATATATATATATATATATATATATATATATATATATTATATATATATATATAGTTAATCCAAACAAGAAAGCACAAAAAAACACAACAACGCGAGGACGTGGAACAAATAAAGTATTATTGGACGCTTAGGAAAGAAGGAGAGTTTAACGTTTCGAGCGGAGCTCTTCCTCGGAACATAGGAGAAGGGAAGATCCAGAGAAGGGAAGACAGAGGAAAAAAAAATCGCCAACGGTACACACGAGGTCACATTTTATGTATATATATATGTATATATATATATAAATAAATACACATATATCATATTTATCATAAGAGATACATGCTATATGTATATTTTGTTATATGTATATATATATATAATATATATATATAATATATATATATATATAATATATATATATATATATATATATATGTATCTATTATATATATATATATATACACAGAGCATATATATATGTTATATGTATATATGTTATATATATATATATATATATATATAGACCACATACAATAATATATATATATATATATATATATATATATATATATATATATACATGCATACGTACATGCACGCACAAGCTTGTGCACAGATACCCATACAAACACATAACATATATATGTGTGTGTGTGTGCGTGTATATATACGCACACACAATGCGTACCCATGTATACATGACAACCTACACTCCGGACCACCTATAAGCAGCATTGTGCCAGCCACCCATCCACCCATCCACCCATCACCTACCCAACCTACCCCGAATTCACCCGACCCACCACCCCCGCCGTCACCACCCCCAATTCTGCTCCCACACTCCACCCGTCTCTGTACACCCCCTAACCAACCAACCAGCCAACCAGCCAGCCAGCCACCCAGCTACCCAGACAACCACCCTGCCAGTTAAACAAACCACCACGTCAAACCCCCTCCACTACCGTTTATATGTATATATGTATATATATGTATATATATATGTGTGTGTGTGTACACACACACACACACACACACACACACACACACACAACACACACACCCGTCAGTCCGCTACACTAATATCTGGACGCCTTATCGCTTAATTTCAATTGATCGCTCAGTTTTGATGTTTGCTAACTTCACTTAGCTTGCTTAATGCGGAGGGGGTGTGTGGTGGTAGTAGTAGTAGTAGTAGTAGTAGTCTTGTGATAGTAATTCTTATTTCTTTATTTTCAATAGTCTTTCAAGAGTCAAGACTACTGGAAAAGGTTGCAAGACGCAACGAAAATTTTAGGAAAGAAAAAAGTGGAAATTTTACCGGTGAGTGTGTTAAATAATAAGGCACAAAAAGAGAATGACTCTCCCCAGACACAACAGTATATGCTTCTATAAAGGATCTTGCAAACCAAACCCCAAAACGAAATAACAACGAAACAATTTCGTTATATTCATAACATAAATTCCAAATAGAAATCCTGAAAATTTCAAAAAAATACAGGCACCTCTCCTAGGAAACAAAATTTATATATTACTAGCAGTATCGCCCGGCGTTGCTCGGGTTTGTAAGGGAAATAACTATATAAGCATTTTTAGAGATGTAAAGTATAATAGCCATCTCAATATGGCTAACCGGAAAGGGGGGGGGGTGTTACTGTAGCTTTTTACGTTCTGAGATTTAATAATAAATTTTTAGAGAGTTACTTCACTTATATATGCCAAAAATGCATTAAAAATGGGAAAAATTGATGGTAAATTTTTTTTTAAATCGTAGACGCGCGCTAATACCCAGAAGGGCTCGATATGAATCACGACTATAAGATACCCGGTTTTGGTTAAACTGCACCGCAAAATGTGGGAATAGTTAGGAATCTAAATCGTAGGAGACAGACAGCACACAACCTCACTTTTATATATAAAGATTTTGTCCACAATTTTTTACTTGTGGACCCTCTTAAAGCTTCTGTGGACCCCTGGTTGGGAATCCCTACTTTAGAGAGCGCTTTTTTTTCGAATATAACAAAATAGGAATTTTGGAAGAAATTCTATAAAACTAGTTTTTGAACATTTAATTGCGATGGGGGTCCACCAGAATAAAATAGTCATGGAAAGGGTCCATAGATAAAAAATATGGTTGGGAACCTATGTTCTAAAAGATTGAGCAATCACGTCGATGTCCCTTCGTTGACTAATTCTTGTTGCTCTGTTGAGCACTTACTCGGTGCTCAAAGCAAACAGATTTAGTCACCAACGGTCAGTGGATGTAGCGGTGGTGTTGTTGGATGAGTGTGGTGGCTGTGTGCTCGGGGAGGGGGGGGGGGCAACTGAAGAGGGGAATATTCCTTGTGTTGTATGTCTTGTACTCTGTTTTTTCGTTATTTAAAAAGAAGTTCGTTTCCATGTTTTCGTTTTTATGTTTTCGTTTCTCATTGTGTTCAACATTTTTTTGATGTCCTGTACCCATATACATATAGATGTAGGTATGTACATATATGTATGTATGTATACTCTTTTACTTGTTTCAGTCATTTGATAGCGGTCATGTTGGAGCACCACCTTTAATCGAGCAACTCGACCCCGGGACTTATTCTTCTTGTAAGCCCAGTACTTATTCTATCGGTGTCTTTTGCCGAACCGCTAAGTAACGGGGACATAAACACACCAGCATCGGTTGTCAAGCAATGCTAGGGGGACAAACACAGACACACACAAACATATACACACATACATATATATATACATATATACGACGGGCTTCTTTCAGTTTCCGTCTACCAAATCCATTCACAAGGCATTGGTCGGCCCGAGGCTATAGCAGAAGACACTTGCCCAAGGTGCCACGCAGTCGGACTGAACCCGGAACCATGTGGCTGGTTAGCAAGCTACTTACCACACAGCCACTCCTACGCCTATATGCATATGTTTTATTTATTAAATTGTTATTATATGATCGAACGCCACACATCCCTTTCCTGGGGCATTTGAATTATAACGTCGGATGTAATCAATTGAACCACACGCGTATTTATCGTTATGGTAAAATCTGGCGTGTGATTGAGTGGATTTCATCCAGATAGTTTTGGCGATGAGCTACAAGTGGATTTTTTTGTAAGTAAAATTACATTTAATTCATTAATAGCGAAACAATTGTCCCAAAATAATCTGTATTTTTGTTATTTTTTATTGCCCTGTCCGTGTGAGCTAACAATCGTACTGACTTTCATGGGAAACATGTATTTTTAGTGGTTGAAACCTTTTGGATTAACTGGTGCTAGAGTGAGCCATATAGTGACCACTCTCTTATATTTATTTTGTAAAAATATTATAATATATTATAAAATATTATAATAATCCAGGTTTCTCGGAGCACTAGGCCACTTGGTGTTGAATGGATATACTATAATTAGTATCTAATTCTCTCACCCTTATTAATTAATTATAATTATGCTGCATTTATTTCTAAATGCTGTATTTGTTTTCCGTGAAAGTTTGGCGCGCTGTTAGTTGGGGCATTTGAATTATAACGTCGGATGTAATCATTGAACCACACGCGTATTTATCGTTATGGTAAAATCTGGCGTGTGATTGAGTGGATTTCATCCAGATAGTTTTGGCCGATGAGCTACAAGTGGATTTTTTGTAAGTAAAATTAATTTAATTCATAATAGCGAAACAATTGTCCCAAAATAATCTGTATTTTTGTTATTTTTTATTTGCCCTGTCCGTGTGAGCTAACAATCGTACTGACTTTCATGGGAAACATGTATTGTTAGTGGTTGAAACCTTTTGGATTAACTGGTGCTAGAGTGAGCCATATAGTGACCACTCTCTATATTTATTTTAAAAATATTATAATATATTATAAAATATATAATAATCCAGGTTTCTCGGAGCACTAGGCCACTTGGTGTTGAATGGATATACTATTAAATTAGTATCTAATTCTCTCACCCTTATTAATTAATTATAATTATGCTGCATTTATTTCTAAATGCTGTATTTGTTTTCCGGTGAAAGTTTGGCGCGCTGTTAGTTGGGGCATTTGAATTATAACGTCGGATGTAACCAATTGAACCACACGCGTATTTATCGTTATGGTAAAATCTGGCGTGTGATTGAGTGGATTTCATCCAGATAGTTTTGGCCGATGAGCTACAAGTGGATTTTTTTGTAAGTAAAATTACATTTAATTCATTAATAGCGAAACAATTGTCCCAAAATAATCTGTATTTTTGTTATTTTTTATTTGCCCTGTCCGTGTGAGCTAACAATCGTACTGACTTTCATGGGAAACATGTATTTTTAGTGTGTTGAAACCTTTTGGATTAAATGGTGCTAGAGTGAGCCATATAGTGACACTCTCTTATATTTATTTTGTAAAAATATTATAATATATTATAAAATATTATAATAATCCAGGTTCTCGGAGCACTAGGCCACTTGGTGTTGAATGGATATACTATTAAATTAGTATCTAATTCTCTCACCCTTATTAATTAATTATAATTATGCTGCATTTATTTCTAAATGCTGTATTTGTTTTCGTGAAAGTTTGGCGCGCTGTTAGTTGGGGCATTTGAATTATAACGTCGGATGTAATCAATTGAACCACACGCGTATTATCGTTATGGTAAAATCTGGCGTGTGTGATTGAGTGGATTTCATCCAGATAGTTTTGGCCGATGAGCTACAAGTGGATTTTTTGTAAGTAAAAATACATTAATTCATTAATAGCGAAACAATTGTCCCAAATAATCTGTATTTTGTTATTTTTTATTTGCCCTGTCCGTGTGAGCTAACAATCGTACTGACTTTCATGGGAAACATGTATTTTTAGTGGTTGAAACCTTTTGGATTAACTGGTGCTAGAGTGAGCCATATAGTGACCACTCTCTTATATTTATTTTGTAAAAATATTATAATATATTATAAAATATATAATAATCCAGGTTTCTCGGAGCACTAGGCCACTTGGTGTTGAATGGATATACTATTAAATTAGTATCTAATTCTCTCACCCTTATTAATTAATTATAATTATGCTGCATTTATTTCTAAATGCTGTATTTGTTTTCCGTGAAAGTTTGGCGCGCTGTTAGTTGGGGCATTTGAATTATAACGTCGGATGTAATCAATTGAACCACACGCGTATTTATCGTTATGGTAAAATCTGGCGTGTGATTGAGTGGATTTCATCCAGATAGTTTTGGCCGATGAGCTACAAGTGGATTTTTTTGTAAGTAAAATTACATTTAATTCATTAATAGCGAAACATTGTCCCAAAATAATCTGTATTTTTTATTTTTTATTTGCCCTGTCCGTGTGAGCTAACAATCGTACTGACTTTCATGGGAAACATGTATTTTTAGTGGTTGAAACCTTTTGGATTAACTGGTGCTAGAGTGAGCCATATAGTGACCACTCTCTTATATTTATTTTGTAAAAATATTATAAATATTATAAAATATTATAATAATCCAGGTTTCTCGGAGCACTAGGCCACTTGGTGTTGAATGGATATACTATTAAATTAGTATCTAATTCTCTCACCCTTATTAATTATTATAATTATGCTGCATTTATTTCTAAATGCTGTATTTGTTTTCCGTGAAAGTTTGGCGCGCTGTTAGTTGGGGCATTTGAATTAAACGTCGGATGTAACCAATTGAACCACACGCGTATTTATCGTTATGGTAAAATCTGGCGTGTGATTGAGTGGATTTCATCCAGATAGTTTTGGCCGATGAGCTACAAGTGGATTTTTTTGTAGTAAAATTACATTTAATTCATTAATAGCGAAACAATTGTCCCAAAATAATCTGTATTTTGTTATTTTTTATTTGCCCTGTCGCGTGTGAGCTAACAATCGTACTGACTTTCATGGGAAACATGTATTTTTAGTGGTGAAACCTTTTGGATTAACTGGTGCTAGAGTGAGCCATATAGTGACCACTCTCTTATATTTATTTTGTAAAAATATTATAATATATTATAAAATATTATAATAATCCAGGTTTCTCGGAGCACTAGGCCACTTGGTGTTGAATGGATATACTATTAAATTAGTATCTAATTCTCTCACCCTTATTAATTAATTATATTATGCTGCATTTATTCTAAATGCTGTATTTGTTTTCCGTGAAAGTTTGGCGCGCTGTTAGTTGGGGCATTTGAATTATAACGTCGGATGTAATCAATTGAACCACGCGCGTATTTATCGTTATGGTAAAATCTGGCGTGTGATTGAGTGGATTTCATCCAGATAGTTTTGGCCGATGAGCTACAAGTGGATTTTTTTGTAAGTAAAATTACATTTAATTCATTAATAGCGAAACAATTGTCCCAAAATAATCTGTATTTTTGTTATTTTTTATTTGCCCTGTCCGTGTGAGCTAACAATCGTACTGACTTTCATGGGAAACATGTATTTTTAGTGGTTGAAAACCTTTTTGGATTAACTGGTGCTAGAGTGAGCCATATAGTGACCACTCTCTTATATTATTTTGTAAAAATATTATAATATATATAAAATATTATAATAATCCAGGTTTCTCGGAGCATAGGCCACTTGGTGTTGAATGGATATACTATAAATAGTATCTAATTCTCTCACCCTTATTAATTAATTATAATTATGCTGCATATTTCTAAATGCTGTATTTGGTTTCCGTGAAAGTTTGGCGCGCTGTTAGTTGGGGCATTTGAATTATAACGTCGGATGTAATCAATTGAACCACACGCGTATTATCGTTATGGTAAAATCTGGCGTGTGATTGAGTGGATTTCATCCAGATAGTTTTGGCCGATGAGCTACAAGTGGATTTTTTTGTAAGTAAAATTACATTTAATTCATTAATAGCGAAACAATTGTCCCAAAATAATCTGTATTTTTGTTATTTTTTATTTGCCCTGTCCGTGTGAGCTAACAATCGTACTGACTTTCATGGGAAACATGTATTTTTAGTGGTTGAAACCTTTTGGATTAACTGGTGCTAGAGTGAGCCATATAGTGACCACTCTCTTATATTTATTTTGTAAAAATATTATAATATATATAAAATATTATAATAATCCAGGTTCTCGGAGCACTAGGCCACTTGGTGTTGAATGGATATACTATTAAATTAGTATCTAATTCTCTCACCCTTATTAATTAATTATAATTATGCTGCATTTATTTCTAAATGCTGTATTTGTTTTCCGTGAAAGTTTGGCGCGCTGCTGTTAGTGGGGCATTGAATTATAACGTCGGATGTAACCAATTGAACCACACGCGTATTTATCGTTATGGTAAAATCTGGCGTGTGATTGAGTGGATTTCATCCAGATAGTTTTGGCCGATGAGCTACAAGTGGATTTTTTGTAAGTAAAATTACATTTAATTCATTAATAGCGAAACAATTGTCCCAAAATAATCTGTATTTTTGTTATTTTTTATTTGCCCTGTCCGTGTGAGCTAACAATCGTACTGACTTTCATGGGAAACATGTATTTTTAGTGGTTGAAACCTTTTGGATTAACTGGTGCTAGAGTGAGCCATATAGTGACCACTCTCTTATATTTATTTTGTAAAAATATTATAATCAATTATAAAATATTATATAATCCAGGTTTCTCGGAGCACTAGGCCACTGGTGTTGAATGGATATACTATTAAATTAGTATCTAATTCTCTCACCCTATAATTAATTATATATATATATAATATATATATATATATATATATATATATATATATATGCTTGGTTGATTGCTTGCTATACTAGATAGATATACATACATGTGTATGCACGTATATATAGGCTGCGTGGTAAGAAGCTTGCTTCCCAACGACACGATTCCGGGTTCAGTCCCACTGCATAGCACCTTGGGCAAGTATCTTCCGCTATAGCCTTGGGCCGACAAAAGCTTTGTCAGTGGATTTGATAGACGGAAACTGAAGAAGCCCGTCGTGTATATATATATATTATTATATATATATATATATAATATATATATATATATAATATATATATGTGTGTGTGTGTGTGTGTGTGTGTGTGTGTGTGTATGTGTGTGTTTGTCCTCCCAACATCGCTTGGCATGTTTACGTCATCGTAACTTTGCGGTTCGGCAAAAGTAACCAATATAGAATAAGTGCTAGGCTTACAAAGAATAAGTCCTGAGATCGATTTCTTCAACTAAAAAAAAAAATGATCTTTAAGGCGGTGCTCCAGTACGGCCGCGGTCAGATTACTGAAACAAGTAAAAGAATTAAAGAATATGTGTATATTGTATGTGGCAGACGACACTTGCCGAAGGTGGCACGCAGTGGGACTGAACCCAGGACCATGCCGTTGGGAAGCAAGCTTCTTACCTCTTACCACACAGCCAAACCTGCGCATGCGCATACGCATACACACAGACACACACCTTTACCAAGACCACAGCCATCAGAAACAATCTGTTATTTTACCTACTTCCGCACCATTTCGCCAAGACATGTTTTTCCACCGCCGTCGCGTTTCTCACCCCTCACTCTCTCTGTCTGTCTCTCTCTCACCTTTATATATCTACCTCCTCCTCTCCCTCTCTTTCTCTCGCTTCGTCTAACTTCCTCCTACCTTCTTATATCTCACTGCCTTCCTTACCCCCATCCCACCCGTCCCAGCAGCCTGGCTCACTGCGCTGGAAGTGGGTGACGAGCAAAGGGGAGACATTGAGTCGCTGGCATCTCCGTAGATGACCCGCATAAATTGGTAATGACGATGTGTGTGTGTTTCGTTCAGTGATCCGTGAAATCTCAACCATGAACCGTATGTTATGAAACTGCCATATTATTGAGACGGTGAGCCTGGCAGAATCGTTAGCACGCCGGACAAAATACTTAGCGACGTCTTCCGCCGCCTTTTACGTTTTGAGTTCAAATTCCGCCGAGGTCGAACTTCCCTTTCATGGTTTTCGGGGTCGATAAATAAAGTACCAGTTACGCACTAGAGTCGATGTAATCGACTTAATCCCTTTGTCTATCCTTGTTTGTCCCCTCTGTGTTTAATATGTAAAATTGGTATATTCAATAATGCTGCAATGCTGTATTCAGTGGGTATTTAAGCAATGGGTTCGATAATTTCGATAGAAATTATGGCCAGCATTTCGGAGTGGTTATCCCCTCTTCGGTAACAGACATCAGGCAAGGCGACGCTACGAACTGATTAAAGAGATTGTTTCTCTTATGCTATTTCAGTTACGGTACCGTGACTGATTAGTGCCATGCGGCAGCTAACCGTAAACAAATTACGGAGGGGGAGCACGAAGCAGTGGAGTGTATAAATCCAATGTCATAACCAGTTCAAATATGGTTGTGGCACGTTTGGACTCGTAAATAGGCCATTCTCTGTGTTTTGTCGTAGAGAAAATTTCTTTCTGTACACAAATGATGTAAACATACTTAAATCAGTTCCGACGTATAACATTGCAAACGATGTTGGCGACAACGTCGAGTTTCACGGGAAGATAATATCTTGCGGCGGACATTTTTGGACAGCTGTTGATAATAGCAGTGATGCCTTCCACACTGGTTCGACCCAATCAACATTTTCTGCTATTTACGACGCAGAAGCCGAGAGGAAATCTTATCAGTGGTGTTGATTAGGTATTTAATAGCTGTCTCCTGTTGCTCGATAGTAAAGGCGTGGCCTTCCAAGTGAGATGTGATGGATTTATCGCAGGTCCAGGAGAGGTTACTGGTTCTGAGAATGTCCTTGGTATGTATGTATGTACCTGTCTGTCTGTCTCTGCCTGTCTCTATTTATCTGTCTGTATGTCTGCCTACCTGCCTGTCTGTCTCTATCTATCTATCTATCTATCTATCTATCTATCTATCTATCTATCTATCTATCTATCTATCTATCTATCTATCTATCTATCTATCTGTCTGTATATCTGTCTGTCTATCTATCTGTCTATCTATCTGTCTATCTATCTATCTATCTATCTATCTATCTATCTATCTATCTATCTATCTATCTATCTATCTATCTGTCTATCAGTCTGTCTGTCTATCTATCTATCTGTCTGTCTATCAGTCTGTCTGTCTATCACCTATCTATCTATCTATCTATCTATCTATCTATCTATCTATCTATCTAAATATCTATCTGTCTGTCTGTCTATCTATCTATCTTTCTCTCTCTCTCTCTCTCTCTCTCTCTCTCTCTCTCTCTCTCCCTCTCTCTCTAGATCAGTGATTCTCCACAGATTTTATTTAGGAACCCCTTTGATTCCAATTTCCCAAACTAACCGTGAAAGGATAGGGGAAAAAAATACGAATAAATCTAAAATAAACAAGATAAAATTCGGAAATAAGTTCCGCAGTTAATGAACCGCGCATCAAAGACATGCTCCAATGGTTACAGGGGACAAAAGAGACGGCGTAGAATCGTAGACTTTGCGATCCATGTTGATGTGTTCGTAGAAATTGCCAGGAATGGTTTTGATATGCGAAAATGGTATATCCAAGAGTTACACCGATAAATTTAGTGGTTATTTAAACAATGTATTCTGGAGGCGCAATGGCCCAGTGGTTAGGGCAGCGGACTCGCGGTCATAGGATCGCAGTTTCGATTCCCAGACCGGGCGTTGTGAGTGTTTATTGAGCGAAAACACCTAAAAAGCTCCACGAGGCTCCGGCAAGGGGATGGTGGTGATCCCTGCTGTACTCTTTCACCACAACTTTCTCTCACTCTTACTTCCTGTTTCTGTTGTACCTGTATTTCAAAGGGGCCGGCCTTGTCACTCTCTGTGTCACGCTGAATCTCCCCGAGAATTACGTTAAGGGTGCACGTGTCTGTGGAATGCTCAGCCACTTGCACGTTAATTTCACGAGCAGGCTGTTCCGTTGATTCGGATCAACCGGAACCCTCATCGTCGTAACCGACGCAGTGCTTCCATCCAAACAATGTCTTCACAGATGGTTAATAGTATGGAGGTGGTGCTAGTGAAGGGGCAATAGCTCCTGAAATATGAAATATGGCATATACACTCATTACTTAAACTTTAAAAAGGGATTTAATAGCACTGCTAACACAGAAGGACAAGGTATTGACTTCTAAAAGTGTTTAACATACTTTGTAGTATATTGTGGTTGCTTAACGAAATACCGTGTCCATACAAGTCATTAATATTTATATATCAGTCTCCAGGAATGTGTTTAATAGATGAAATAGGTATCTTTTCTATCTCATCTTTACATTTGGCATCCTGGATACGAAACGTCGTAACAAGATCAGTGCTGGCCATAATTTCTATAGAAAATCTGTAGAAATAACCTTAACAAGTGATGTGATAGCACTGCTAACACAGAAGAACACAGTTGTTGACTTATAAAAGTGTTTAACATACTTTGTAGTATATTGTGGTTGCTTAACGAAATACCGCTTCCCTACAGGTTATTAGTATTTACGTACCAGCTTCCAGGAATGTTTAATAAGTAAAACCGGTTTGCTGTATTTAGCGGCCATTTAAGCAATGTGTTCATGAATGATTATTAATAAGGTGGATGCGTCACTGAAAAAAGAACAAGAACTCCTGAAATATGCATCTACACCCATTACCCATTCCTCTATCGTCAATCACATTGTTTACATAGACGTATTTGTATACGAAAAGGCCTAACATTCAGTGCTGGCTCTAATCTCTATTAAAAATCTGAAGAGATACACTTTAAAAGATGTTTCCGGTACAATATGATAAGAAAGTGGATTTTTTAAAAATTCGCTTTGCTTGTTTCAGTTATTTCAATGCGGCCATGCTGGAGCACCACCTTGGAGTGTGTTAGTTGAACAAATCGACATCAGGAATTATTTTTTAAAAAAACCTAGTACTTAGTCTATCGGTACCGTTGTGTGATGTGTACCCCCCATCACAGCTTGACAACCGGTGTTGGTGTGTTTGCGTCCCCGTAACTTAGCGGGGTCGATTTGTTCGACTAAAGCTCTTCAAGGCAGTGCTCCAGCATGGCCGCAGTCAAATGACTGAAACAAGTAAAAGAATAAAAGACTATATATATGTATACCCCCCATATATATATATATATATATTCTCTTTTATTCTCTTTTACTTGTTTCAGTCATTTGACTGCAGCCATGCTGGAGCACCGCCTTTAATCGAGCAACTCGACCCCGGGACTTATTCTTTGTAAGCCCAGTACTTATTCTATCGGTCTCTTTTGCCGAACCTCTAAGTGACGGGGACATAAACACACCAGAATCGGTTGTCAAGCAATGCTAGGGGGACAAACACAGACACACAAACATGCACACAACACACACATATATACATATATACGACAGGCTTCTTTCAGTTTCCATCTACCAAATCCACTCACAAGGCTTTGGTCGGCCCGAGGCTATAGTAGAAGACACTTGCCCAAGGTGCCATGCAGTGGGACTGAACCCGGAACCACGTGGTTGGTAAAAAAAGCTACTTACCACACAGCCACATATATATATGTTAGCGCGTATGTGTATTTGTGTAATGATGTACGTATGTAAGTATGCAGCTATCTACATACATATTTCTAAATCTATTGATATAAATATATATATGCATGCATATATGTCCAAACACACACACACACACACACACACACACACACACACACACACACACACACACACACACACACAACACAAACACACACACGTCTGTCCCCTTTACTTATTAAACCATTAAATCTGCTCTAAATCGGACGAGGCGCCATCTTGAGACAGACACGACGCATAATAAGCGAAACGAGACTATTTCCTATTGAAAAACAATTACGATAAG
>NW_021826389.1:0-13063 GCF_006345805.1 Octopus sinensis | reverse complement strand
ACCAAAACACGCAAATGTCTGAGGATATAAATTGTAATGAGCTTGATAAAGATGGCAAGGAATGTGGTGAAGAAACAGTATTTGAAGACCACGCATTTGCTGAAGAACACAGAGAGTCTATGATAGAACTGAAGCATAAAATCCTAAATAAGCTTGAAGTTGTAAGGCATGCCAAGATGCATGATAGAGAACCACTTCATGAACTCTCAAAAAGAATCCAAAATAATAAACAAATTAAAATTGGCAAGTGTGTAACAAAAGAAATCTTAGAACTTAAATCTGATCTCACTGAGTTAAATGGAATAATTTACGCATCTGCTGTGACAATCGAAACTAGCTGTATGCTTCCGAAAAGTCAAAGAAATACAAACATGTGAAGGATTACAAACTGGAGAAGAAAAGTAGAAAAAGAGATTGAAATAATGAGAGGTGAAATATCAACATTAAATGAACTAATTTATGGAAACGATGTAAAATCAAAAAGAAATAAAGATGAAAAGAAAATATAGATTCTCACCAAGAGAAGTGCTTTCAACAAAAGAAACATTGCAACAAAATGTCCAAGCAAAAGCTCAAAGAATACGAAGGTTTGAGAAGGGAAGCAAGTTTTACAAGCAAAATAAGCTGTTCATATTCAATGCGAAAACATTCTACGGATAAACAGAGAAGGAGAAAAGTAACCATTGAATAATCCTCCTCATAGAAGAGGTGAAAACTTTTGGAAATATATTGGGAGTGATGAAAAGACATACAATGAAAATGCAGACTGGATTAGACGCATAAAAGGATCTTACCAAAGTTAACAAGAACAAGCATGGGAAAACCTCACAACAGCAGACCTAAGAATGACACTCATGAAGGCTCATAAGTGGAACCCCCTGGTAAAGATAGGGTGCCGTATTTCTGGCTAACATCGCTCCCGTGCGCACAGGAAAAGTTAGTTCAGCTAGTCATTGAGATTATAAGAGATCCTAGGAAAACATCTGATTGGTTAGCAAGTACTTACTTTCTCCCAAAGAATAATGAAACCAAATTTTCCCTAAACTACCAGCCTATAACCTATCCAACATGTATTTAATATTAACATCCATCCTCGTGGAGAAAACACACGCCTTTATGGAGAACATAAAGATATTTTACACACTGAACAAAAAGTGTGCCAACGGGGCTCATGTAAATGCGAAAATCAACTTCTAATCAATCGCATGGTCCTTGAGTATGTTATCGCAGGCTAAGGGCAATACTCAAGACAAAGCTGAATGCAAGAAACAGGATCGAAGTGATCAACGCTTTAGCCATATCGGTCGTGAGTTATCGTTTCAATACTATCATCTGGTCAATTACTGAAATCTGTAATCCTGACAGAAAAATACGAAAATTGTTGAAAAGAAATAGAATGTACCACCCTAATCCAGATATAGAACGACTTTACCTGCCAAGAATGGAGGGAGGCCGTGGACTTTTACAACTGGCATTAACAATGAAGATTGCCACAATTGGCCTAAATACTTATCTTTAAAACTCTGATGACTGGATGCTAAAAAATATCTTGAAGCATGAAAACAAGACAACCTCATACTCAATAACAAAACAGGCAAAGTGAATTCCAAATACAAAAATCCCAGAATTAGACGTACTAGAAACAAGCACAGAAAAATCTAAGAGTATGAAAACCCGTGCTAAAATTGCTGCCTTAGATATTCTTAATAATAAATGACAAAAAAACCTCTCAATGGCAAATACCCAAAGAGAGATAATAATGCCGATGTTGACAAAGTCCTTACTCATCACGGTTAGTGTCTTTTGGCTTAAAAGCAGAAACAGAAGGGTTTATCACAGCAGACCAAGATCAATGCCTACCTAGAAGAAACTACCAGGCCAACATATTAAAGAACGGCAGTAGCCCAACATGTCGTGTATGTCAACAACAAAATGAAACCATTGATCATGTTGTCTCCAAGTGCAGTCTTCTTTCGCCTACAGAGTATCTCAACATGCATGATAGAGCAGCACAGTATACTCACTGGGTAATTTGAAAAAACCTTGACTTCCCATGATAAAAAACTGGTGAGAACACAAACCACCTCCAGTGCTTGAAAATGATCACATCTCACTTCTCTGGAACTTCACCATTCAAACAGACAGAAAGACAGATACGAATAGGCCAGACATTATGTTGAAAGACTTCAGACAAAGAACATGCATCCTCATTGATATGACTGTCCCAATCGACATAAATGTATGTTAAGACCTTCCAAAAATTTGAACACGTATAAAGATCTTGTTTTGTCTTGGTATAAAAGATGGGCTACAGCAAATATTCTGCTCAAAATGCCATGATGCAGTACCAGGCAGTGGCTCTCATGGCTTCTGATCTTAACTGATTGGAAGTGTTATCATGTACATTGTTTTGTCTTGGTATAAAAGATGGGCTACAGCAAATATTTTGCTCAAAATGCCATGATGCAGTACCAGGCAGTGGCTCTCATGGCTTCTGATCTTAACTGATTGGAAGTGTTATCATGTACATTGTTTTGTCTTGGTATAAAAGATGGGCTACAGCAAATATTCTGCTCAAAATGCCATGATGCAGTACCAGGCAGTGGCTCTCATGGCTTCTGATCTTAACTGATTGGAAGTGTTATCATGTACATTGTTTTGTCTTGGTATAAAAGATGGGCTACAGCAAATATTCTGCTCAATACCACAGATTTGCTTGTCAGTTGTTTGACCTTAACCGGTTGAGCATGTACCTTGGTGGCTGACGATATGTGCATCTCTGATAATGAGCAGAAATAATGGGGGAGCGTCATAGCTATGTGTTGAGAGGAATTCTTTGGGGTTTGGATAATTCACCTCTGGAAACATGGGTGTTTCATTCGCCGTGCTTAAACAAACCTTATTCAGGGAAATTTTGAGCGAGATTGGTTACTCGACCTGAGGAAAATTCTAACTGGACCCCACCTGCAAGGTCATGCACTGTTTATCTTGATATGAGATCACCATGTCACGCACATATGGTTGTGATGCATGTGCCTGATGTACCCTTATGAGGCGGGTAGTCATGTTGGGTATACTGAGCTTCGTATATTTGTACCCCAGTATCACTTTGATGCACTGCTCTCTCACTCAATAATAATGATCATCTACAAATTCTTTTGTTATATACTTCTGTATTATACTTTATGACTTTATTATTCTCGAGCAGCCTTCTGTGTGTCATTTTTTAAATAATTGAAAATCGGCGCACATAACACATATACAACACATATAATATTTAGTTAATTGCTGTTAATTGCATTTCAATGGTGTGGCGATGCTAATAATGATAATTTAAAAATCAACACAAAGTGTGACTGTAAATTTGGCGTGCAAAAGGTCGATTCATCAAAGCATAAGTTTACGCGCAAAATATTGCTATAAAATATTTTGTACACTGGGATCCTGAGATTTCTCTCAGTAACCTTTGGTCGTGTTTCACAGAAATAAAATGAAGAAAATGTAGGCTTACATTAGCCAAATGTGATGTTCGATTTCCATCTTCGAATTTGGTGTTTGGCAGATTTGAAGAAAACTGCAGAAGTGTTGAACGGTTCCTTGTGACTGATCGGGCGAGACGAGCAAATTTACTCAAACCTGATTGACAAAATAAGAGAAACAAATAAAAATATAGTATTATTCTAAAAATATGCATTTATACGGTATAGATTATTTAATGAAAGGCTGATACCATTTCTTCGTGTCTTTTTTTAATCTTATAAAGGCATTATTTGAATTCAAACATCGCTAATACTACAGATGAATGAATTCATTAAAACTATCAATTTCTCTCTGCATGCTTTCTTGTATATTAATTATATTTAAATTATTTCGCTCACACAAATTCAGAAGAATCATTTATTTAAATTTGTTTTTCAAACAGAAATTTATATTCTTCTTCTTGTACAAAATATTTTTAGTGAATTTTATAAAGATAATTTTATATTCCAACATTCCATGTTCATCTATCGAATGTCAGTGATCTGAGTAAACATTTATATGTCTGAAGAGGGTTAAAATATGAACCAAGTGACTCTTGAAACTGTTATCTCCACTCTATTTGGTGCTTCTCAGGATTAGCCTAAAGAGTAGGTTACAAGGCACTATAAGAAAGAGATAATCATAAATCCATTAGTATTTAAGAAATGCCTTCATTTTGAACATCCTCTAAAGCAATCAAATAGAATACTCACTTTGGGAATCGGTGATCAAACAGGTGAGATTATTGTAATTAAAATAAGAGAAAAAGAGTCTTGGTATTGATACAAAGTTATCAGAGTGATAATACATTGGTGTTGTTAAACTAAATTTATATGTCTTTTATGGAAGATGTTACTGAGGTCGTTGTTCACAGAAATGGAATATGTCTAATTTCAGACGACTAGATTGCACATAATGAACGACATGAAAATTCTTAATGCATAAAAAATTTAGCATGGGTCATTCGAACCCTGATGTACAACAGAACTGATATAATGTAAGCCAGAAAGAAACCAGTCAACACACTGGATGAGACTGACAAAAAAAAAGTGGAGCGGTCAGAGTGGAATGATCTAATAAAATTAATTTCAAGTGACGAGAGAAGAGTGGAGTAACATAGATGTAGAACGTAGGCGAAAAACTTATAAGATCACGTTAGACACAGTGTAAACTAAGGCAAACAGAATTGAGTTTTCACTCTTGTCCTCAAATTCAAAAGACTATCGATGTAAGACAGAAGAAAGCGTGTATCTAGATTTAACTATCGTATTGACAGTTACTGAGAAGGGGAAACATTGAGATGCTAAAAGTGGTGGTTATATGACTTTTTTCATATTTTTATATGTTGTGATAGGTTGGTAGTCGATAGTCAGTGAGATTATTCTTCTTGAGGGTGGTAGGTACTGGTACGTGTTTCCACAATTTATAGATAGGTACCTGTAGAGAGAAAGTTTAAAGATTTCGATGAGCATTGGGAAGAATTTGTTGGTGAATAATTTAAGGGTGATAAAAACAGCATCATCAAGAACGGTAGCATCCTGTTGGCATCAGAAAGCACAGCAATAATTTGTGAGCGAGTGAAATTGCAGGCTGCGCGATGCAAGAAGGCATCCTTTGCTCTGTGCTCATTAATTTGCATACTTTAAATGGTGGTGATTTTTTCTTCTGTGGAAGTAGGCAGTGTTCTTTTCCAGTGCATCTGAATTACTTAGAGAGGTTTTGAATTCTAAACACCGTGGGAAGGATGTGAAGGGTGATTTCAATGAGAATGGTTTCAGTCACTCGCTTAGCTGTCATGGATAAGTCAGAGACAAGGAAATAGTTGAAGCCAAGTATAGTCAGCATAAAATTGGAGAGATGACATGGCTGATTTAAAGAACTGAGGAATTTGTTGAATAGGAGATATTGTGCCAATGGTTGATGCAGTGTGCTTTGATAGATATGATAGCAAGATTCAACAATGGAAAGGATTGTAATGGTGGATTAACAATAGAGTTCGAAGATACAAGAGATACTGATTGTCTGATACAGTGTAAGTTTTAAATAAACGATGACATCATGGATAGATGAGACATGAGATATTCGAACAAATATTAGTTATTCAACAGTTCGGAGAGTGACTAAGAACAGATAAATTTAGAAAAATGAAGAAAGACTTCGGCTTGGGTAGCAGAAAGTTTTTATTGCGAGCAGAGACTGATATAATGGTATTTACGTAACTACATACATCATCTTTCAGAAACTATTTCGAATGTTGGGTTTAACCTGGACAATGAAATAGACTAGGTAGCGAGAATAAGAGAAAGGGTGATTGTCACCGATAAGTATTTTTCATATTCAGGTCCTGCGTATGTTCACATTTAAACACAGTTCAAGGAGAACTTTCCAACATGACATTATTATATATATATAATATATATATATATATATTATATATATATATTATATATATATATATAAATTGCTTTGCATATGAAGGTGGTATACGCACGGTTTTAAGCGAAAGTAATAATAAAAATCACCACAGCGCTTTCAGCCACGTGCGTAGCTTTATTTAGAATGGAGGTGCTAAAAAGCAACTGGTGTTCCTCTCCTTCCTCGAAATGTCGGGGAAGTAGCAGGGGGTGGGGTTGTCTATTAAATATCATTATCTTATAACTGTAGAGGGTCGAGCTACATATCTTTCCATATTTAGCTTCTATGTTTTCTCTATTCTACCATCCGAGTTTAAAATACATCAGTTCTGTTTTGTCTTTCATCTTTTTAGGCTTGATGTGTTGAGTGTCAATAAAATATTGCAACCGATGAAACCGACTCAGCTGACTCTGAAATATTTATGACTGCGTTGCTGCCAACGTAAGAAATTCAATTTATGAATCAGGAATTACATTTGTTCATAAAATAAATGAACACATACACACTCTCTCTCTCTTCCTCTCCATCTCTCCCCCCTCTCTTTCCCTCCGAGCATACACATATACACAAACACACACAGGATATAGTAGTCCGAATTATTTCTGAAACTTGTACAGAAAATTATTTACAGAAATGTAAAATTCTTGATCCCAATAGGATAATGGTTAACTTCCGAGCTAGCTAGGAAGCCTCTGCAAATCGCTCGACATACAAGAAATAGCAGCCAAACCTTTTTCAAGCACTGCGACTTCTCTGTTCACAACATTGTTTTAATATTATATATATATATATATATATATATATATATATATATAATATATATATATTATATATAGAGAGAGAGAGGAGAGAGAGAGAGAGATAGTTAGATAGATAGATAGATAAATATGATAAACCGATACCAAATATAAGCTGCCAGCGAGGAAAGAGAAATGGTTACAACTAGGTAAATGATAAATACTCCGCACACAGAAATGTTTTTCATCGGGGAACGCTGTGCACGAAACGAGATAAATCGCCCGCCTACAATCTTCGAAATAAATGCACATAAATATTCATAAAACAAACAACATTTTACAAATAATCTAGAAAAATACGCTTTACAAAACTAGCATAACTGACAGCAGCAAAAATATTATAAATATGAATTGCTATTATCTCGTGTCATACCACCAGTTGTTTGCCTAAAATGCATTTAAAAATAAACGTTCCACGCAGAAACATAAAAATAAACCACAAAGTTAAACGAAACAAAATAGTCTAAAAATAATCTGCAAAACAACATTGACGGCATCAAAAGCACAACGGAACTAAGAAAAATCATTGTTAGTCACGAAATTAACGAAGAAATAATTATTCAAGAAATATTCCTTATAGTGAAAATCCGAAAACCTACCGTCCTGAATTATACCCTATTCAGAAAAGACAAACCCTCTACAACGTGGCCGTCTTATAACATGGATAAAAAAGACTTGCATTTTGATATCTCACAATTCCCAAATTTCCTCGGACAACTTACCAATATTAGCCTAACACCTTCATACAAGAAAGAAAAATAAACAAACAAAAAATTTACTGAAAACTTTTGAAATGATAGTAGAAAGATTTCCTACAAGAAACAGAATCAAGATTTTCAGAATTTGACAACATGGCAATCATCAACACAAGGCATTGCAGGACATACTTTCAAAAAGAAAAAAAAATGGTAGATGGCATCAGAATAATATAATTTAAATTGCAGGTTACAAATATTGTCTGCCTCATAAAAATCAAAGGCAGCATAACAAAACTAACCGAAATATAACTCAGCATTAAATAAGGAAATAAAATAATTAAAGAAATAAAACAAAACATAAAAGAAAGATAAAATAAACAAGCCTTAACATTTCCCAGAAAACCAGAATTTGCAGCCAATATTAGCATCATCAACAGCAACAAAGGTCCATCACAACTTATGTAACAATGACAAGCTCAAGTAAAGTATCCTCACTATAACACTACTAAAACTTAACTGAAAGCTAAATCAAGCAAGAAAACACAAAGCTAACAACTGTCCCAAAAACACTCTCCAAACTTCTAAAAAGATTAATCCTTGATATCACTAATCGATTCATCTCCATCCTGTAAATCACAAGATGGAGGCATTACATTCGACCACCGCACTTCACACAAGTCTAACAACGAAATATATATGATGGCTTCACCATGAGAAAAAAATCATTAAAATTGCCATTAACATTAGCAAAACATTCAAATTAATTCCCTGATAAGCATTTTTACTAAAATACTGATTTCCATTTTATGAAACAACACAAAACGCTGGCTAGCAAACTCCATGCCAAGGTTCACGGCCTATACAGTCTGAAAGAATAGAAAAAACTTTTTACCAGAACCTGCAACTTCCCGAATAGAATATTATAAGAGTTTCTTTTCTCACCCTCTCAACCTACCTAAAAGTTTTTCCCACACTACCACAAAAGATTTAGACAATCTCATAAACAGATAAACACTACACTCATACCCTTTCATCATACTTCAGAAACTGCTGTACTTATATTCTAATCCTTCTTAAAATCACCCATGAAACTGGTTCTTCAACAGAATTCTTACCAAATCCATAGTCTGCTATCTAAGACAAAAATAAATATCAGGACTTACATATAATTACACCACAATGTACATAGAACAAGCAGAAGACAGAAAAGAAAAGAAAAACGAGGCACAGATGTACTAAGATCAGTCAGAAGTACTGTGACTGACAAAAAGGGACAACAATAATGGTATAAAAATAAGATATTGGATATACCATGGATTGCGCCAATGTTACCTGTGGTTTCCACCTTAATCGTTCCATAATAAACCACAAGAAATCATAAAGTGCGCAAAACAGCTAACTATTAATCACAAGAGGTCATACACATATAACATGCACAGTGAAACAACAATAATATTGAAATCCAAAGGTCCAGCATTCTGTCACACTGCGTTACCGTGATTCTAACTGAAGGCCACATTCGGAATAACTACTCAGTAGAATATTCCACCACTTACACGCCAATTTAAGGAAAGAGCAATGGAAGACTTATCGCCATAAATTCTTGACTGAGATCCATTTATATTGTGCATAGTGAAATAAGCGACAGTTCAAGTAATGTTGTTAGCACGGTAATTTTAATTACTCGAGTTTATACTGTATCGAGGTGAGAAGAAAATACAACGACGAAGTAAAAACACTTATGCAGCTCTAACTGTATCGGAACTCTACCAACCCCTTTACTCCACCTCATACCCACTGTCTATTCAGTTCTTTTCCATTGTCTTATTTTACTTTGCCGTTACTAAGTATAGCTGAAGTTTATTCCATTCACCTGTCATGCGTGAGCAAAGTAATCGGTGACCAGAGGCGTTGAAACCTTGACTATTCCATTTTTTACTTTCATGAAGGAAAACCAGAAGTAAAAAAAAAACACCCAGCATGTTCTTTATTTTTCTTAAATTGTAAAGTGTGATTTAAAGGAGATCGGGCTGCTATTTCCAGTAACATCGAAGTGGAAGTTTCGTCTTTGGGACATCATTGTAAAATAAGAACCATAGATATTACACTAATGAGTGGTGTGAATAACAATCATTTCCGCTGGTTTTATTGCGGGAAGCATGAAACCCTTATTTTAACGAGAAAGCACTGAATGGATTCCTATTTAATTAAGGAAGCTTTGCATTTATCTTTAATGAGGCAGTTATAAAGAAAGAGAGATAGAGACCGAGAAAAAAGACCAAATGTCGATTAACTGTTAAATAAAAATTAAACAAGTTGGTTCAGTCTTCATGCTAAATTACCAAACGGTCCACTGGAGTCTAGCTTCACAGAGAAACAAAATACATATGAACGCGTCAATGTAGTTATTTATTCATAATCCATGTTGCATTTCTTTAAATCGTTTCTTTAAAATATAATTTATTCTTAAATCGTATTAAATGCTGCAGAGAGAGAGAGAGAGAGAGAGAGAGAGAAGAATTTAATTTTAACTCTAACCTATTATGCCAAGAGTAATGTTTTTTTTCTTTTCATTATAAATTCTAACAACTTTTAACAAGGAACTCTTATACTGACACAAAAGAACACGCATTGGTTTGGGGTACTTATAGCCAAGCGAATCTATCACGGTTTAAAGTAGTTATTTTGTTTTAATCCTAGTGGCATAAAAAGTGAAATCGACCCTCGAGTACATTGAACTTAGAATGCAAAATGACACATTAAAAAACTGTAAAGAAGTTTATCCATTGCTGCGTAGTTTATGCCATTAACTATCGTGGTGGCGTCTAATACAATGCAGTGATTTATTATGAACGAAGAGATTGCTACTGTTTCACATTTTTTACAGCTTGTTTGACGATAATTTTCTTCAAATCTCGTTAAAAAGATATGAAAGAGGTCTTAAGTAATGGAGTGCTGCAGAGAAGAAAAAATTAATTTCCCCGAGAAAAAAAGATTTGATTTAGAACAAAATAGTGAAATTAATTTGAAGATAAGGAAAAAGAACAGATTTAAGAAAGATGACAGAAGATGTAAAAATTGAAGGTCTTGTGGCTGATGCAGAAGAGTATCTGCATACAAGAGATACGATTTGTAAATCGTACTACTTTTATGTTGATTCAAGAGGTTACTCCAAGCCTAAGTGTTAAGTTCACATAATCATGTATAAGGCTAGAAAATATTACAATAGATAGATATTGAGACGTGTGTATTTAGAATGTTCAACTAAGTTCACAAGTAATTAAAAAACTTAATGATTAGGTATTTAAGAACTACTAACATGAATGGAAGAGAAAATAGCATTTTGTAAGTTACAAAAATGCATTAAATATTTTAAATATTTTACGGAAACTAGCGAAGCAGCACTAAGTCTAGATTTGAAACTTAGACATCATATAAAATCTATTTCGACTGAGACTATAATTAAATTGTACTGCAAAACCATTTTATATTCTGTCTATAATCATTATATTCTAATTTTCTTTGAATCTACTCAGAAACATCATATCTGTGTTTCATGATTGCAACAAAGTTCCATTGCCAACTGCACGTGGGATTGCTTAACAGATACAGGTAGGAACAACCAGCGGTAAACTAAAATATTTCTTCATATTAAGTTTCAATAAAGTTATTGCCTTTGGGCATTGTCCATCTCAAATTGCAGTCTAAATTCAATGTCCGAGAATACTCATCAATGTCAAGAGTAGTGCGTAGAACCAAAACACAGAAAAATATATTGAAGAATTATTTGTGAAACTTTCCACGGTGAATATCTAAGTAAAGAGATTTGTTCGATGTTACCGAGTTACGAATTTGTGATCAAGCCAAGTATTTATGTAAAACTAGGCTTACTGAAATGAAGGAATTATGTAAAAAGATCACAGTTGGGACTAGATACTGTAAGAAGTTGAGTTGAAAGGAATATATAAGGAATAACTTTCAAGGTAATGAAATGATTGAGTCTAATATGGAGATGTAAAAGCTTAGAAAAGCATTATTGAATGGCCAAAATGACAAAGAAGATTAGAAAGTGCTGTGGGAATTAGCTCAAATCACGGGAAGAAAGATTTTGGTGTCAGAAATGACGATAGAGCTAAACTGAAAGAGATAACCAAAAAAGAAATGGAATTATTGAAAATGTTAAAACAAGCGATATAGCTGAAATTGACAACTTGATAGAAGCAGCTAATATACATGTAGTGAATGTATCAGACTTGAAATATATTAGAAATATGAATAATAGTGGAAAAGGAGAATACTAGGGGACATAAAAATATTGAGACCTGATGTAATTTATTAGAAAGATTAAGAAAAACTCGTCTGAAATCTCAGGAAACTGATTTATGAAGAAAATAAAACATAAACAAGGAAGTTGTACCAGCACTAAAAGACAAGTTAAAACGGGATTTTAACCAAAAATACGGAGAAAGAGTAAACCAATGCAGACAAAGAAAAACACTTATTCAATATAGGTAAGAAATAGAAAGAGTTGTAATGGAAATGTATATACAAGAACATGTTATATACAAGATGCAAAAGAATGTCGAAGAAAAAACTCGCAGAGGAATGATGAAAAGCATTCGACCAAATAAATATCACTAAGCGGGAAAATATAGATGTTACTATGGGACTGCAAATAGGAGTTGTAAAAAAATTACCTACTGGAAAACTCCAGGGTGTTGTGGTGTCCAAGGATATTAACCTTAAAATAAAATAAATGAGGGTAGACTGCCTGCAAAGATGATAGAACTATTTTGGTGTTAAAAGACTCATCAAACTGAAATGCCATCGACAGTTTGTACCCAATAGTATGACTTCCTTTGATGCAATAACTTTGTCTGGAATTATTGCAGCATTGTGTATTTATTTCTTGAAGAGGAAAGGGCATCACTAAAGGAAAAAGAGAACCTTCGTATGAAGAGAAGTAGGAAGAGAAGATCAGCTTTTAATAGGTGATGTTGACAAACTGTAAAAGAAGCCATAAGAATGACAATGGATTGAATAGTTTACAAAAAGCGAAAAATATTTTTTATAAAATGTGATGGGTAAATGTTAAAATCACCAGGATGTAACAAAAATATTGATTTTTATCACTTTCTATGAAGACGTTACATTTGGTATTGGTAAATTCTGCTTTTCTATGCAGTATCTTGCCATGGGAAAATATCTAAATATAAACATTTTTAATATATATATTCTTACTTTTCAACATGAGTAGTATTGGTAGAGCATTGGCCTAAAAGCTTCTGCTGAAAACAAACTCAAGTTTGAACGTTTTTTTTGCTTGGAGTGTAAGACAAAAAGGAAACAGGTTAGCTGCCGAATACATGTGTCCTTATCAAACTCAGCTTTGAAACTTACAGGTTCTCGATGCATATTATTAACGTTGGTACATATATTCATTGGATCAGGTAGTTATGCTATTAAGTATGTTAGTAATAAGCTCGAAAATCTCTTGTTTTCTCACAGCTGTCAAACACTGAAATATTAATTCTTAATGTAAAAGTACAAATTTACAAGACGTTCCAAATATAAAAATTTACTGCAGTAGTTATTAAATTTTAGTTAGAGCAGCTTAGTTTCTCAGTCAAAAGT
>NW_021826388.1:0-12988 GCF_006345805.1 Octopus sinensis | reverse complement strand
GGAAACTGTCAATGTTTACATAAGTAACAATTAGTCAAGATGAGAAATTGATTATCAATAAGTTCAATTACTGTGAGTAATAAAGAATCTAATGTTGCAGGCCCTGTCTTTCATCTGAGAGAGAAAGAAAGTATGAGAGTGAGTTTATGCGGTGGTTCTTTAGTTCTAGGCATTTCGTTCTCTCTTTTTTCATCACTGGCTGCCACATGAAACCACTGATCAAAAGATGAATTGTTTATAAGTATCCAAATCGTGTCAATGCAAAGACAAGTAGAAACAAACACACAAACATTTGTGTGTGTGTGTGAATATGTACACACACACATATGCAGAAATGCAGACACAAACACACACATGGAATGTTACATTCTACAATTCACACCAACTGAATTCATCAAACACTCAAGTAGAGGTAACAGAATAAGATAATTTGTTCAGAGACCCAATAGCACAATGATTGTCATAAGATTTGAACTTACAATACAGCTTTATGAGAGAGATCAATAGTAATGAATTATAGGCACTCCTTCCCTAAACAATCAACAATAGCTGTTTTACCAATGCTAGCTTGGAAACAACTTGTATGCAAAATTGTCCTCACTCTCTCAGAAACACCTCATAAAAGAAATAATTTTAAAAAAGGTGCAATATTTTAGGTATGTGCCTTCTACTACAGCCTTGGGTTGACCAATACTTTACGAGTAAGAAGCAATGTGAAGACCTGTTGTACAAAGGGATGATGAAAAGTTCTTGGCTTTAAGGGTATCACAAAAGGCCAGGTTGGAGGCCCAACCTTCTGAGTTCTTTTACAGGACTTAGGAAGACTGAAGTGCATGAATCTGAGAGGGGATTATGTTGAATATGATCATAATTATCTGACCCTCCTGTATTTTCTTTTATCCAAAACCAGGAACTTTTCAGCACTGCCTAATATATGTAGGTGTGTAAGTTTTCGTGGGCATGTGTGTGCCAGTATTCATCTGTTTACCAACCAGTGTTGCTTTATTTACACCCTCCCTTATCTTAGGAAGGGCATCTCGTTAGGAAGGGCATCTCGTTAGGAAGGGCATCCAGCTGTAGAAACTCTGCCAGATCAAGACTGGAGCCTGGTGCAGCCATCTGGTTCGCCAGCCCTCAGTCAATATCGTCCAACCCATGCTAGCATGGAAAACGGACGTTAAACGACGATGATGATGATGATGATTATCTTAGCAGTTAAGCAGAGAAAGCAATGGAGCACCACACTTTATAGTAAAGATTGATTTAAACAAAATCCTTCAAAACTAATATGACCACAGTCCAATGACTGAAACAAGTAAAAGACTAAAAGTAATACAAAATAGTTCTTAGATTATTCCTTCAGCTCTGATCAGCCAACCTGCTGCAACCATTTGGAAAATTTGAAGATGTAAATTTCACCTGTAGACGTCAATAAATCAAAGGCCATACCACCACTGATTTATTCTTTTATTAACATGTTTCCACTGCATGGTGCAGTGGTTAGAGCATCAGGCAGACAATCATGAGGTAGTGAGCTTGATTTCTGGACCAGGCTGTGTGTTTTGTTCTTGAGCAAGGCACTTTATTTCATGTTGCTCCAGTTCACTCAGCTGTAGAAATGAGTTGCAATGTCACTGGTGCCAAGCTGTATTGGCCCCTTTGCCTTTCCCATTGATAACACTGATGGTATGGAGAGGGGAGGTTGGTATGCATGGGCAACTGCTGGTCTTTCATAAACAACCTTGCCCAGACTTGTGCCTTGAAGGAGAACTTTCTAGGTGCTATCCCATGGTCATTTATGGCTGAAGGGAGTCTTTACCCTTTACCCTATTGAAATATACTATCTTTGTTTCAATCTTTATCATCATCATCATCATCATTATCGTTTAACGTTCGCTTTCCATGCTAGCATGGGTTGGACGATTTTGACTGAGGGCTGGCGAACCAGATGGCTGCACCGGGCTCCTATCTTGATAATAAAAACTACTTAAAATAACATTGTCGCTACAAAGCTGGTGTTTAGAATGAAAAATTAATGTGCAAATGTGGCTGTGTGGTAAGAAGTTTGGTTCCCAGCCACATGGTTCCGGGTTCAGTCCCACTGTGTAGCACCTTGGGCAAGTGTCTTCTAATATGGTCCTAGGGCTACCAAAGCCTTATGAGAAGATTTGGTAGACAGAAACTGAAAGAAACCCATTGTAAATATATGCCTGTGTGTGTTTATTACTCACCACTGCTTGACAATTAGTGTTGGTTTGTTTATATCCCCATAACTTAACAGTTTGGCAAAAGAGACTGACTGAATAAGCTACCAGGCTTAAAAAGAAGTACTGCGATCAATTTTTTTCAACTAAACACATCAAGATGGTGTCCCAGCATGGCCACAGTCTAATGAGTGAAACAGGTAAAAGATGAAAGATGCAAGTCTGTTGGCAGGGGGGGGGGTATTTAACCCTTAAGCATGAGTATTGCTTATTTATTCATGCTATTTTGGATTAACTGTGCATCACTTTGATGTGATTTCTTTTTTTTTTTTTTTTAGAATGATATTGTAGTGTAGGTGTAGGAGGCTGAATCTGGCTAGTGCTAAAAACAGAAAGAATATTTGAGCCAGTCATGGCTGTTTTAAATGTTAAGGGATTAAATCATTTTAAAACCAGACGTTTGTATCGTAGAACCAAGAACAGCCTGAAATAGGTTGGTATCAAAATGGTTGTAGAACTAAGAACTATTGACAGGTTGACAGAGGATTAGTTTTTATCAAGAGGATATACTGGATGGGTGGGGGTGTGAATAAAATCCTTGTCAGCAATCAATATTAATGTTTCAGAGCAGAGGTTTTCAAACTGTTTTTCTTATCTCTGTTTGCTCTCAAGTACATTTTGATGTACTTTATGCAAAAATTGAAAGAAAAAAAAACTGTACATTCTGTATATTTTGGCCTACTAATAAATATAAATTACTTTAAACTTTGAAAAGCATAGAATTTCAGTTTTTTTAATTTTTAGTGAATTTCTTCCTTACATGCATAGCTCCATTACATTAGCAAGCCAAGGAATACTATGTGGGGACATTAATTACATTTCACTTAATTAGTAATGAGGTTTTATAATCTCTCTTTCGCAGGTTCAGTAAATACAATTACAGTATAACGCAGTATGTAATGTGTTTTGTATGGCATTACTGCATGTAAGGGTCTAATGTATTACACTAAGTATATATTTCTTTACTACCCACAAGGGGCTAAACACAGACGGGACAAATAAGGACAGACAAACGGATTAAGTCCTTTACATCGACCCCAGTGAACTGGTACTTAATATCGACCCCGAAAGGATGAAAGGCAAAGTCGACTCGGCGGAATTTGAACTCAGAACGTAGCAGCAGACAAAATACCGCTAAGCATTTCGCCCGGCATGCTAACGTTTCTGCCAGCTCGCCGCCTAAGTATAGGCGTGTCTGTAGTACATCACAATGTCTTCCCTAACAGATGTATGTGTGTGCATATCTTGTATGATGTGTGTGCATGTGCATCTATGAATGTATATATTTGTATATGTGAGTATGCAAGTGTGTGTGTATGTGTGAGCGTGTGCATACTTGTCCATGTGTACTTGAGTGTTTGAACAGATGTATGCATGTATGCAAGTGTGACATAAGTACATACAAGAATGAGTCGAAGTGTGAGTGTGTATGACTAAGTATGACTATCTGTGTAGGTGTTCGTGTGCATTCACACACACACTGATAGACCCACACATACATGGATCTTCAAATTACGTGTATAAATACAATATATCTTTTACTTCCCCTGTATTACTAACTAGTACACTGATGTACATTTATGAACTAAGGTACATTGTTATACCAGAACATAGAGCCATACACTAGAGTACCCAGCTGCATATCAGAGTACCTGGACACACATCACAGTACCTATTTCTTTATTACCCACAAGGGGTAAAACACAGAGGTGACAAACAAGGACAGACAAGCGGATTAAGTCGATTACATCGACCCCAGTGCGTAACTGGTACTTATTTAATCGACCCCGAAAGGATGACAGGCAAAGTCGACCTCGGTGGAATTTGAACTCAGAACGTAAGGGTAGATGAAATATGGCGTGCTAACGTTTCTGCCAGCTCACCTCCTTCAACAGTGCACCAGAGAATCTAGTCTAATATATTGTGCATCGAGTGTAGGGCATCTGTAGTATTCTACAATGTGTAGCTTAGATTGATTACCCATTCTCGATCACACTCTGCTACTGGAAAAAAAAAGTGCTCAAACAATGACGAACCTAGTAATTATAACATTCAACTTTATACTTTCATTATCTTATACAAATTATGAATCATACGTTTTAGTATCAAATGATTTCCATTTAGCAATGTTCAAAACATTCTCACACGCAGGAGTTGGAGAGTGGTCAATAAAGCTAAAGAAATACAATTCAGAGCTAGATATAGAAATATTTACATAAACATTCATATATACACACACACACACACTGTTCAAATTTACAGAAAACAAAGAGAAAGACAGATGAAGGAACAACAAAACAGATGTATTAGTTTAGCACTCAGGGAGAATTAAAATGTCTGACATTTCAAGCCATGCTCTTCAGCAGAAAGGATTAAGAGGAAAACAAAGTGGAGAGAGAATGATAAAATGGAAAGGGAAAAATATGTGTAGGGTTCAACAGCACAAGATGATGAAATGGCCAGAAGAAAGAGGCTGAGGATATATATATCATCATCATCATCATTTAGCGTCCGTTTTCCATGCTAGCATGGGTTGGACAGTTCAACTGGGGTCTGGACCCGAAGGCCGCTGCACCAGGCCAGTCAGATCTGGCAGTGTTTCTACAGCTGGATGCCCTTCCTAACGCCAACCACCTCCGAGAGTGTAGTGGGTGATTTTATGTGCCACCGACACAGGTGCTAAGATATATAATATATATATATATAATATATATATATTATATATACACACACACACACAGATACATACATACACTGCACTATATACAATCATTTTAATGTACACTTTTCCATGCATGAGTTAGGCAGTATTTGTGAAAGGATATTTTCTAAAGATAGATTCCCTTCTTGACCAACCTTCATTTATTTCCAATCAAGGTAATTTTTCTCCAAGGCTGGACATGCTTTCCCTAAAGATGGGAAATAAATGATACCACTTGTGTAACAGCAACACCCATTTCATAAGTATTGTGTGACATGACAAAGAAGTACACAAACATGTGTGTGCGTGAATGCGTGTGTGTGTGAGAAAGGGCATCCAGCTGTAGAAACTCTGCCAGATCAAGATTGGAGACTGGTGCAGCCATCTGGTTTGCCAGCCCTCAGTCAAAATCATCCAACCCATGCTAGCATGGAGAGCAGACGTTAAACAATGATGATATATATATATATATATATATACACACACATATACACACACACACACGTACGCATTCAATTTATGATGGAATATAGTTACCAACAACTTCCATTCCTCGACATCCTCATTAAGAAATCCAATGACAAAATAGAAACAGACATCTACTATAAGCCCATGGACTCCAAGCAATATCTGCCATTCAACTCTTGCCACCCCAGACATTAGAATGACTATGCCTTACAACCTGGCAAAAAGGATTTGTATTATAGTATCTGATACAAGCACCAGGGAGAAAACAACATGAGCTAAAAGATACACTCATCAGCAGGAACTATTCACTCCAAACACACACCATCATAAAGAGCAAAAGACAACCCAAGTCAATGAAAAGTCTAACATAGGCCTAAGTACACTAGTCGACAACATTGAAACTGACAGTAAAAAAAATGCAAAAGACCTAACTGGTATATGCATCAACCTAATTGAAGGATTGGAATTCACCTTCAAACAGGGTCAACGTTTTACAGTGAAAAAGAACTTCATGTGTGCTTTGGAAAACCTAATATATATATATATATATTAATTTATTCAGGGTATCAAGAACAATATATTGGTCAAATTAAAAACAGTTTACATCAGAGGATGATGGTACATAGATCCCAGATTAAAATACGAGAATACGGAAGAATAAGATTAAGCGAGCACATTGATATTTGCACTACTAACAAACAACCCAACTTTGGAATTTTTTCCCCTCTTTAAATTCAGGGACAATGCAACCTATAATCAGCACATTAGCAAAGAAGTGTATTTTAGCACAAAATATAAACCTATTTTGAATGCCGCCACCACCACCACAGATGAAACTACTACAAGTATTTAGAACAATTCCAACCACTACTGTTACAATCACATGTCACTTTTAGGTCATTTGACAATTAAAGAAGATTCCACAGACAATTTGCTGTCACAGCACTCCTGTATTTTTCTTTTTTCTTTCTCCGTTTCCTCTTCTCTCTCCCTTCAAGACAATTTTTTTTTCTCCAATCTGTCTTATTTTATTCTTAGTTGAAAAAGTCTAAAATATGGAACCAGTACTAAAATGTTCTCCATGATAAAATTATTTTAGCATTTTCAATCTTGTCTTATTTTCCTGATTATTATATATATATATATATATATTATATATATATAATATATAAGCATTGTAGTTCACTTAAAGCACTGTAAGACTGAAGACGGTAAAAAAAGAGAAAATAGAAAGCTTCTGACAATGTGGTTAATTTTATAGAACCTTTCTATTTCAGGCACAAAGGCCCATCTTCAGAAGATAAACAGTCTGGGAAATGTCCAGTTATGTAGGTTCTGTTAACTCATTCAACCCATGCACCTAGTTTTGTGGTAACAACTTTATTAGGATTTGGATGGGCTAATGGACCTACATAACTGGATATTTCTCACAATTTTTGTTCTGAAGATGGGCCTTTTGTACCTGAAATATAAAGGTTTTATAAAACCTTTTTACATTGTCAGAAGCTATTTTCTTTCATTTTTACACACACATGTGTGTGTGGTGTGTGTGTGTGTGTGGTGTGTGTGTGTGTGTGTGTGTGTGTTGTGTGTGTGGTGTGTGTGTGTGTGTGTGTGTTGTGTGTGTGTGTGTTGTGTGGTGTGTGTGTGTGTGTGTGTTGGTGTGTGTGTGTGTTGTTGTTGTGTGTGTGTGGTGTGTGTGTGTGTGTGTGTGTGGTTTGTTGTGTGTGGTGTTGTGTGTGTGTGTGTGTGTGTGTGTGTGTGTGTGTGTGTGTGTGTGGTGTGTATATATATATCATGTGATCACATGAAAGACCAGGCTATCAGATGTTGCTACACATCGCTGGTCACAATGCGCTTCATTGTTTTAGCCTTCAAATGACGCCATCCGGCTGGCTAAGCAAGCAGGCCAACAGAAGAAAGAGTGAGAGAAAGTTGTGGCGAAAGAGTACAGCAGGGATTGCGACCACCCCCTGCAGGAGCCTCGTGGAGCTTTATGCGTTTTCGCTCATTAAACACTCACAACGCCCGGTCTGGGAATCGAAACCGCAATCCTACGACCGCAAGCCCGCTGCCCTAACCACTGGGGCATTGCGCCTCCACACACACACATTATATATATATAAAATTTTATGTCCACTTTTGCATATGTGTGTGTGTACTACACACACACATGGCTTCTTTCAATTTCTGTCAAGCAAGGCTACTCAAAGATCTGGGGCTGTAGTAGAAGCCACTTGTCCAAAGTACTAGAGCGGGACTAAACTTGATATACCATGCAGTTGTGAAGTGAACTTCAAGACACACCAATGCATGAACCTAGTTGTGTGTATGTAAGTGTGTGTGTGGGGGGTAACAGCTATATTAATTGTACAATGGATTGTTAATAAATTACTTGTGCATGTGATTATGTACGGCACCAATGGTACTAAAGGCTAACAGGAACTTAAAACCTTTTAATCCAACTAAACTGGTTCCTTATTTAGATTGCCTAGTGAAAAGGGTGGGTGGTCAGTCATATGCAGGATTAACAAAGGAAACCTATGAAGAGCGGATGAACCTCTTTAAGAGCCAACATCACCCATATTCTGAAGAGGAGATATGAGCCACCAGGATTAGCAATCACAAACAGAAGTTACATTGATATCTAATTTTATACAGGAACCAGTAAAAAAAAAAAAAAAAAAAAAAAAAAAAAAAAAACTAGACTGAGAAATATCTTTATCGTTTGTTTCAATCATAAGACTGGCCATGCTGGGGCACTGCCTTGAACTTTTAGTCGAATAAATTGACCCCAGTACTTATTCTGTCAATCTCTTTGCTGAACCACTAAATTACTGGGATATAAACACACCAACACTAGTTGGTGACAGTGGGGTAGGGGGACACTGACACACACACACACACACACATACATACATATATATATATAGGCAATGACAGAAAACCGAGTCCTTTGGAGATATGCTGATTAAGAAGACCTGGCAACTAAAGTGAGATTGCAGCCATACATGTCCAGCCCAATTAAGAGTACCTCTGATGGGTCGGGAAAAATGATATACTTGAGAAGACCTGTTGAGTCAAGTAAAACCAATATCATAGCTGTGGCCAGTGCCCCCTGACTGGCTCCTATGCCGGTTGCACAGGAAAAGCACCATCCGAATATGATCGATGCTAGGCCCACCTGACTGGCCCTTGTGCCAGTGGCACATAAGCACCCACTACACTCTAGGACTGGTTGGTGTTAGGAAGTGTGTCCAGTTGTAGAATCATTGCCAGATCAGATTGGAGCCTGGTGCAGCTGCTGGCTCTCCCGACCTCAGTCAAACCATCCAACCCATGCCAGCATGGAAAACGAACGTTAAATGATGATGATGATATATATACACACACACACACATAAACGGCAATTTCTGTCTGTTTGTGAATTTGTTACTTAACGGTATTCTCTTTAGCATTTGCTAATTCTGCATTTCAATACGAATCATTTTCATTGCTAAAACTTATTTCAATTCACTGATTTGATTCACCAGCATTTCAGGTTTTAAACAGGCAAGTGCATTTTGCCGTGATTGAGGAGACCCATTGAATCGAGTACATCAAAATCAAATCAAACCACAATCAAATGGAAATTGTAGTTATGGCTGATGCCAGTGTCGCCTGACTGGCTCCCATGCTGGTGGCACGCAATAAGCACCATTCATGCCTGGATCATTGCCAATGTCGCCTGACTGGCTCTCCATGCCGATGGCACATAAAAAGCACCATCCAAACGTGGTCAATGCCAGCGCTGTCACCCCAACTAGCTCTTGTGTCGGTGGCATGTAAAAAGCACCATCCGAACATGGCCAATGCCAGTACCACCTGACTGGTCCCTGTACCAGTGGCATGTAAAAGGCACCATCCAAATGTGGTCGATGCCAGCCCTCTTGACCCAACTGGCTCCTGTACTGGTAGGACAGTAAAAGCACCCACTACTCTTGGAGTAGTTGGTGTTAGGAAGGACATCCAGCTGTAGAAACATTGCTAGATCAGATTAGAGCCTGGTGCAGTCTCTTGGCTTTCCAGTCCCCAGTCAAACTGTCTAACTCATGCCAGCATGGAAAACTAACATTGAACGACGATTTTCTATTCATTATTTTATGTATAACGATAGATATACTGACAATCAAACCACATTTATACAAACTACTACTTATATACAGGATTTAACTTATCAGTATACCCTCCTCTTAACTTGCGAATACTTTGGAGTTCAGATTTGCGTTAAGTTACTACATGAACTTTTAACTCTTATAGATGGTTCAGGATCTTATATCAGTCTTTTAAGACATGGGGTATTCTCATGTGGGCCTGAACTTACTGAAGAAAGTCAGAACTTATCCACCATTTGGTGCATGTGTTTGTGAATTTTTTCCTATAACTCCGAGACTATTCAACCGATCAAGATGAAATTTGAGACATCTGTGCAGTCACTGACGCACTTGGAATTTTTTTTTTTTTTATTTTTTTTTTTTTAATTTTAAAAATCGGTGAGCTTGCAAAGCGTACATTTTTAACCACACAGCCTTGAGAACAGTCTGAAGAACAATGCCATTTCTGTTTCCTTACTGTCAGAAAAAAAGACCAAAAGCTACTCAGTATTAAATTCTTCACCCCTCAGTATAATTAAACTTCCCAAACTCCTTAATGAACTCTATTATGGAATAATTGTTCCTGACCCAGACACCAATTTTCTTCAGAATTCATGATACCTACATGCCTCCCTGTAACTACTACATATCCAATATATATATTTATTCATGCTACCATGTGTATGATGGTTTATTTGTTCAAGCAATTATCTTTACAGCTGGATGCTCTTCCTATTTTTAATTACTTGACTGAAATGAAAATGGTGGAACCTGCCTATTTTTTTTTTTCTTGATTACATTTTTTTTTTATTATTGTTTATTCAGTCCTACAATCTTGAATGGTAAGTAGTTTGTTTGCTCAGAAATACAGTAAAATGTGTTTGTATGTATATGCATGTGTTGTATGTGCCTGCACATGTCTGTGTTGTATAAAATGGCTGCCTGGTTAAGAAGTTTGCTTCCCAACTATGCAGTATCGGGTTCAGTTCCACTACTTGGTATCTTGTATCTTCCACATTAGAACCAAGCTAACCAAAGCCTTGTTAGTGAATCTCGTAGACAGAAACTGAAAAAAAGCTCATCATGTGTATGCATTATATATATATATATATACACACACACACATATATATATACATACACATATCACGTGACCGACCAGACCATCAGCTGTTGCTACACACCGCTGGTCACAATGCGTTCGCATTGTTTTAGCCTTCGAACGACGCCAGGCCAGCAGAAGAAAGAGTGGGAGAAAGAGTACAGCAGGGATCACCACCCCCTGCTGGAGCCTCATGGAGCTTTTAGGTGTTTTCGCTCAATAAACACACACAACGCCCGGTCTGGGAATCAAAACCGCGATCCTCTGACCGCGAATCCGCTGCCCTAACCACTGGGCCATTGCGCCTCCACATATACACATATATATATATATATATATATATACACACACACATACATACATACATACACACCATATACACACATATACACATACATACATATACACACACATATACATACATACATATACACACACACACACACACACACATACATACATATACATATATATATATATATATGTATATATATATATATATATATATATATATGTATATACTACATACACACACAATAGGCTTATTTCAGCTTCTGTCTACCAATCCACTCACAAAGCTTTGATCGGCCCAAGGCTAGAGAAGACTTGTCTAAGGTGCCACACAGGGGGACTGAACTTGAAACCGTGTGGTTGAGAAGCAAGCTTCTTATCACAGTCATACCTGCACCTCCACACAGAAAATATACATAGGCACATCATATCATCATCATCATCATTTAGCGTCCGCTTTCCATGCTGGCATGGGTTGGACGGTGCAACTGGGGTCTGGGAAGCTAGAAGGCTGCACCAGGCCCAGTCTGATTTGGCAATGTTTCTACGGCTGGATGCCTTCTCCTAACGCCAACCACTCCATGAGTGTAGTGGGTGCTTTTTACGTGCCATATAATATATATATATATAATATATATATATATATATATATCTGTAAATCTTAAAAAATAACATGTGACAATTACTCGGTAACCAAAATAAAAATGAGTTTCGGATGCCAAGGTGGAAATCCACACCACCATCTCTTCAGTTATCTGCCATATATATAATATATATATATATATATATTATATATATATATATATTATATATACATACATACATACATACATACATACATACATACACATAGGACATGGCTTAGTGGTTAGGGTGTTGCACTTATGATCCTGAGATTGTGGTTTCAATTCGCAGACTGGGTGTTGCCTTGTGTTCTTGAGCAAAACACTTCATCTCATGTTGCTGCGTGATCATTTTTGTCATCTGACATGTGGTATGTCATACACCTGTACAGGTAATGTCCATTTGATGGAGGGAGTGATCACTATAAACAAATCATCCATGTAATTGTTCAGCAAGACATCATCTAATTACAGGAGGGTCCATGAAGTTAGGTACGTGTGGATATGTGCGTTTGCCCCACCACCACTGTTTTACAAGCAGTGGTGATTTGTTTACAGCCTCCCCCATAGTGTGGCAAAACAGACTGATTGAATAAGAACGAGTCTTAAGAATAATTACTGGGGTTGATTTCTTCAATTAAACCCTTCATGGTGGTGCCCCAGCATGGCCGCAATTTAATGACCAAAACAAGTATAAGATAAAATGCACAACTTAACAGTTCCACCACCATCACATGATGGACTAACAACAAAGTCAATATCAACCGAGCAGGAATTCAATTCAAATTACGAAATGAAGGAAACAAAATTATTCTAAGACATTTAATACAGAACAAGTATTTCTAAATATTCCTTCAACTCCTTCACCAAAACATTTGTAGAATTTCTTGCTACCAATATTTTTCTGACAAAAGTTCAAACTGTAAATCAATAGTATTGACCACATTAAGCTGCTCTATTTCATTTCAACTTAGTAATAACAGAAATATTTCTTTTAATAGCCATAGGGGCATAGATGAGAGTGACATCACAAGTACAGACAATGGGGGAGGGGTTCCATAAAGGATGGGGAGAAAGAAATGGAAAAGACAGTGAAATATGATATAAATATAATATACAAAGTATGTGATAACATAAATGATACAGTCCACCTGATACAGGAGATACACCAACTAGGGCCAATCAAGGAACCCCATAGATCCAGGATTACTCTGACCAAAGGTATGAGCCCTCTCTCCTGCTCTCTAATCTATAATCTGACCAATTTTCCCACAGTCACCCATCTTTATACAAATTTACTGAGTGGTAGCACTTCGCTCACCTCACTCACTTTTCTTTCCAAGTGGAACTCGAAAAGAGTGAATGAGGGCTTGACTGAGGAGGAAGTGGTGTTTCCTCAATCCTTTC
>NW_021826387.1:0-13126 GCF_006345805.1 Octopus sinensis | reverse complement strand
CATACACACACGTGTGTTCGCATGTGTGTGCACATGAGTGTGAGTGAGACAGATAGAGGTGTGTATTTTAATACATTTATGTCGCGAAATTTTTTTTTTTTCAGTTTTGCTACATCATGCATACACACACACACACACACACACACACACACACACACACACACACACTCCACATATTATATATACAGGGGCAAATGTGTAATTGTGCATTAAAATATTAAATATTTTTATATGCATTAGTAAATAAATAAATGAATATATATATGTACGTATATGTATATATACATACATACATATATATGTGTACACACGCACACATCTATATATATAAGTACATATACATATAAATACATACATACATGCATTCATATATATATACATATATATATATATATATGTATATACTATATATATATGTATATATATATGTATATATATATATGTATATATATATGTATATAAACATATATATGTAATATATATATTATATGTATATGTATATTATATATGTATTATATATATATATATATAGATAAATATATATATATATATATATGTATATATATATATATATAATATATATAATATACATTATATATATATATATGGCTCGAGAAAGACATATACATACATGTCTATACCATCGGGTAGTGGGTTCAATGAGACTGATTACACGTATGTGCGTGTGTGAGCGTGTGTGAGCGTGTGTGTATGCGTGTGTGTGTGTGTGTGTGTGTTGTGTGTACGATCTCAGATTAACAAAAATGTGTAGGATAAATTGTGAGAGAATGAATATAATATAATAAAATAAAATAAAATAAAAATAAAATAAAGTGAAAACATTTTCACCGCTGTTTGACAATGTCTTTACCATCTGGAGGAAATAGCAAGAGAAAAATATGTTATGGGATCTATGTTACTGCTAGTGGCAGAACTTCAACTGAAATCTCAAAGACTGAATGCTGTATTCCCAGTGTGTGTGTGCGAGTGTGTGTGTTAATATGCATAAACACAGATGTGTGTGTGTGTGTGTTTGTGTGTGTGTGTGTGTATTTGACAATGTCTTGCTGTGTTAACACGTTAGCAATTCTATGTATTCAAGTGTTTTATATGGTCTGTGAGAAGACATGCTTGTGGAATGTATGTGTGTATGTGTGTATGTGTATATATATATATATATATGTGTGTGTGTGTGTATGTCTGTGTGTGTGTGTATGTCTGTGTGTATATATGCATATATACATATACGCATGTATACATACATATTTGTATGTATGTATGTATGTATTTATGTATGTATGTATGTATGTATTTATGTATGTATGTATGTATGTATGTATGTATGTATGTATGTATGTATATATATATATATATACTTACACACACGTGCGCGCACAACACACAGATACACACATACATACAATGTATGCATGTTTTCTTCCTGATTCAAATGTTTGAGATTATTTCAACCTGGTCGGTGAGAAGGTTGTATAGAATCTCGTCTGCGTCCTTCATCGTGCAATCATTCATTCTTCCAATGTGAAAAGTCTTCGAGAGATACATTGCCCCAATGATCGTGAATGATGGAATCTTACTTGTTCTTTCTCCAAGACTACAAATTCTGCCATTTTTTTTTATTGAAGTGGGCTCTTGCATATCCTGTGGTTCCAATTAATAAGGAAAATAAAGTTAAATGTTTATTTTAGGTACTTTAATTGGCATAGCTGTTTACATGTAAACCACATTTCTCCCGAAATGCGGATTTCTTATTCTCTGTCCGCAACCCCTCTCCACTGTTTAGGATGAACTCTAAGTTCCAATTTGTCTCTTAAAGATGGTGTTTGTGAATACAACGATCTCTTACCCTCTCTCATTTACTCAATCTGGATTTTAGCAACGATAAATTACATTTATGTTGTATTGTAAAACTGTACACCCCTCCCGGTAAAAAGTGGTAGTCCCAGCCATTATGAATAAACCAGTAGCCGGACGACAGAGTACGTGTAGACTGTGTTGATAGTAGTGTCTGTGTTGATATAGTAATTATACTGTGATACTGAGTGGAGTTATATCGATCCAATCGCTTGAGGACAATAGCACTGGGATCGTACAGTGCCAGATAGAACCATTTTGTCGACGACTTCGGAATACGACAGTATCTGTCAGAGCGACAACCATTGTCAAAAGACAGTGGCAAAAGACCGCTCTACAACAATTTACTATGTTTCAAAGTTTCTCCTACCCTCTCTCTCTCTCTCCCTCATTCTTAGAAACCCATCCGTTCACTTTCTCCGTCACTCGTCGATTCGCTTGCACACCTGTAATCCTTTGACGATATCTCCTCATGTGCTTACCTTTTGCTTGTTTCGTTCATCAGACTGCGGCCATGCTGGGGCACAGCCTAGAAGAGACATTTAGTCCCATAAATCGACCCCGGTACTAATTTTTACTTCAAACATGGCACTTATTCAGTGAGTATGTTTTGCCGAAGCACTAAGTTGCGGGAACGTGAACACACCAACACCGGTTGTCCAGCAGTGGTGAGTGACAAACAAACACAGTCACACATAAGTATATATATATATAATATAAATATATGTATATATGAATATACATACATACATATATATATATTTATATATGCATGTATATATACATGTAGATGTCAGTACGTACATATATGTTTGTATGTATGCATATATTTTATTTATTACACTATTGTATGACTGAGCGCCTTCGCGTCGGGTTCGTTTGAATTTTCGATTTTTCGAATTCTCACTTCGTTCCGTTCCCTCCTCTTTGTCCGTTTTTACAGTTTACTACAATGATGCGAAACTCTCTCCCTTTGCTTTAACTTCCCCTCTCTCTCTCTCTCTCTTGCTCTCTCTACCTCACCCTTCTCTCTAGCCTGTGTCTTCCTCTATCTGTCTGTCTGTCTGTCTGTCTCTCTCTCTCTCTCTCCTACTCCTCCTCACTTTCGTCACTGCTAAACCTTTCCGCCATTTGCATTCAGGCCATAAGGTCATGTTTCCTCGCGCTCGCCAGTTACCCTCTCGTCCATGCCAGAACAAAGGCCCCCGTTCGTCTTTTTCGTTTTTTCTCTTGTTTATTTTTGATTTCTCGTATTGTAATTTAATTCTCGTTATGTATTTTCATGTACATGTATCTTTAATTTTGTATTTTTTTCTTGTATGTATTTTTTGTGCAGTTCTTTGTTACGTCCCTTTTTGTGTTACATTTTTTCTTGCTCGTTTACCCCTCTACGAGTTTATTTTATTTTAATTCTCTCGTAGGAAGGCCTAGCTTGACCTTACGTGTTCTGTCTCTGCCTTCGAAACACGTGTCTGCTAGCGACAGCTGATGAAGGGGATTTTTCCTTGTGTAGCATGTCTTGTACTTCGTTTTTCTGCTGCACATAATTGTTTTTCCCGTTTTCGTTTTCGTTTCGTCTTGTTCCACGTCTCTGTCCTTCTGTTGTAACAAAATGTCTTCTCCGTTTTCGTTCTGTTGATTTTTTCGTCTTCTTGTGTTGTCCTGTACGTATATATATATTTATATATGCATGTATATATACATGTAGATGTCGGTACGTACATATATGTATATATATGCATATAATATAAATAATATATATATATTTGCATCACCTAAGCAGGTGACTTCTGTAAATGGGCAGATGATTTGTTTTCCGGGTGTTAGTTTAGTATGCGGTCTAATTGGCAATTCATATCTTTAATGTGCAGTCTAACCTTAAACCTAAGCCCTAATCCTAAACCTCAAACCTGCTTTTAACCCATATCAGGTCATTTCACAGCGTAGAATGCGGGTATTGTGGTAGATCATACACTAAAGCAGTTGGTTCTCTGTCCTGAACAGCAATATTAAGACTTTGTCTTTGTTTCCCGATTGCTAATTTTATTGGAATGTTTCTTTGGAATTACTTATTTTTAAAGGTGAGAATATATTCTGGTTTGGTATGAGGTGCAGAATAATCTTTCTTACGGAGAGCCTTGGCAAAACAGTTTTTACGAAAAATTTTATAATGTTGTTGTTGTGTATCCGCAGACCATCTGTGTTCGAGATGTCGTATAGCACGTTGGTGTCTGAAACAGTGCATGTGTAGGTACTGTCGTCTCTTAAATGTGTTTTCTGTTGCACCACTGTAAGACAGTACAATCGTTTTTATCAGTTGTAGAGGTATGCTAAACTATGCATTTATTCATACGGTAGTTATCAAAGGAACGTCGTCATGAAGGAAACAATACGCTGTCTACAAGCCCCGAATGTTGGTGTGTTTACGTCCCCGTAACTTAGCGGTTCGGCAAAAAAGACCAATAGAATAAAAATAATAGACAGAGAACACCACTGCTAGGACATAGCAACAGACCGAGTGCAGATATGAACAGCATATGGGAAGCGGTATAAAAGAAGGATAGGAGAATATTAAATATATAAGCCCTAAAATTCACTCCACAATTGCCCACGGGCATATGGCGTAGTGGGCTACTAACCTCACGATTCCGAGTTCGATAATAACCGGTTGTCAAGCGGTGAAAGGGGACAAAGATACAGACACACACGCACATAAATCTATCTATCTATCTATCTATCTATCTATCTATCTATCTATCTATCTATCTATCTATCTATCTATCTATCTATCTATCTATCTGTCTGTCTATCTATTTGTCTATCTATCTATCTATCTATCTATCTATCTATACATACATACATACACACACACATACATGCATACATACATACATACATACATACATACACACATACATACATACATACACACACATACATACATACATACATACATACATACATACATACATATATACATACATACGTACGTACGTACATACATACACACATACATACATACATACATACATACATACATACATACATACATACATACATATTATGTCCTGCGGTCGAATTGTTAGACTAAAATCCTTCAAGGCGGTATTCCAGTGTGGCCGCACTCAAATGACTGAAACAAGTAAAAGAATAAGAGAATAAAGGAATAAAAGAATACAGTCTATCTAGAATTCCATTATTCAATGTCATTCATCATTTTAAGATGGTAGGATGTATTAGAATGGGGAGTGATAACTACTTGTAGGCTCAAACCTGAACTAAGATGATGATGATGATGACGACGGTGAATATAATATTGATGACGATGACAGCGATGAAAGAGGCGATGACAATGATGATACTGGCGAGAAAGATAACAATGTTCATAATGGCGTCGACGATGATGAGGATGATAATGGAGACGATGATGAGGAGGAGGAGAGTAATGGCGACGTTGATGATAATGGCGCAAAGGCGACGATGACGACGATGATGATGTCGATGATGATGATGGCGATAGTGGCAATAATGTCGGCGGCGATGACGGTGATACAAAGATGACGATGATGACGCTATAACACTATAAACATATTCACTTTCATTTCATGGCTGTTGGTATTTTCCTCTTTAAACTTCTACTTTCATTTCGCCTAATTAGCAATACCATTTGTTAATTAGCAATATTATTTGTTAATTGAGTTCAACTTGAATATTAATTACGAGTGAGACTCTTTGTTGTTCTTCATTAAAAATTTTTTGGGTAAATAAACCAACGCGAAATATCAGAAGTGATGACGTCCACTCAAGAAATTGTCTTTTCTTTTACTGTCTTAATCGACCAGGGTATTGTGGCCATGCTGGAGCGTCATCATGAGACACCGGAACTGAGAGCTGCTGTATCTATCGTGTTAATGTTTTGTATTGTTACTGGTGGAATGAATGAAAGTTGGTATTACTGCTGTTTCTGGCTTTGATAGGAGGTTGATCTGACGTCATCTCACACAGAAAAATATCCACTTGTTTTGCATTGGCACGAATTTCCTTCCATTTGGATCTGTCGTAGCTCGCGGCAGAACAATTAATAGAAAGAAAACCCGACTCGGTAACATGATAGAACTTTGAGTCACTCATGAAAGCGCATGACCTAGTGGTTAGGTTCTTACATTCACGACAGCGAGATAGTGCTTTCGATTCCCGGAAAGGACGGTGCGCTGTATACTTGAGCAAAACGCTTTATTTCTTCCTGCTCCAGTGCACTCAGCGGTATACAGGTGACCCTGCAATGGATTGGCGTCGCATTCATGGGAGGGTTATTGTGACCCAGGTCACTTATACACGATAGAAACCAGGTAACCGCCTCTATGAGGTATAGGAATCGAGACAATAGTGTTCAGAAGCTGATTTGAAAAATGACAGTTCTGTCAGCATAACAGGTGTAAGGAGTACTGCGGAGGCGCAATGGCCCAGTGTTTAGGGCAGCGGACTCGCGGTTTCGATTCCCAGACCGGGCGTTGTGAGTGTTTATTGAGCGAAAACACCTAAAGCTCCACGAGGCTCCGGCAGGGGATGGTGGTGATCCCTGCTGTACTCTTTCACCACAACTTTCTCTCGCTCTTCTCTTCCTGTTTCTGTTGTACCTGTATTTCAAAGGGCCGGCCTTGTCACTCTCTGTGTCACGCTGAATATCCTCGAGAACTACGTTAAGGGTACACGTGTCTGTGGAGTGCTCAGCCACTTACACGTTAATTTCACGAGCAGGCTGTTCCGTTGATTCGGATTAACCGGAACCCTCATCGTCGTAGCCGACGGAGTGCTTCCACACCATATGAAGCACGTCAACTATATAATGTGTATGGGGTACGTCTGTTCTTACTCTTTTACTCTTTTACCTGTTTCAGTAATTTGACTGCGGCCATGCTGGAGCACCGCCTTTAGTCGAGCAAATCGACCCCAGGACTTTGAAAGCCTAGTACTTATTCTATGGGTTTCTTTTGCCGAACCGCTAAGTTACGGGGTCGTATACACACCAGCATCGGTTGTCAAGTAATGTTTTTGGTGACAAATACAGACACACAAACACACACACACACACACACACACATATATATATATATATATATATATATATATATATATCTATATATATATATATACATATACATATATACAACCAACTTCTTTCAGTTTCCGCCCACCAAATCCACTCAGAAGGCTTTGGTCGACCCGAGGCTATAGTAGAAGACACTGGGCCCAAGTTGCCACGCAGTGAGACTGAACCCGGAACCATGTTGTTGGTAAGCAAGCTACTTACCACACAGCCACTCACATGGATAACTTCCACTACGCAACATGTATGGTGTATGTCTATTAAACAATGCGTATAGGGGACATCTAATATATGACATGTATAGGGTACGTCTATGTAATGTTTATGGAAACGTCTTTTATTATGGTGGAGGTGCGTAGCGTAGTGGTTAGGGTGTTGTACTCATTATCGTAAAGGTTGTGGTTTCGATTTCTGGGCTGGGCGATGCAGTATGTTCTTGAGCAAACCACTTTATTTGACATTGCTCCAGTTCACTCAGCTGGCAAAAATGAGTAATCCTGTGTCAAAGGGAGAATATAAATTCTACAGAATTTGTGACACCCGCCTTATGAGTCTATGGCACATGGAGGAAATTTGATCCTGTTTTTTTTTTTCCTAATGTGTACGCAATATCTCTACAATGTACTATGTGCTATGGGGTACGCTTACTATGTGGATAGAGAATCTCTACTCAGGCAAATGCTCACAATTACACATTGTTGGTAGAATATGTGAGGTGAAAATATAGACAGGGAACGAAGCAAAAAAAGAGTTGAGTTGGTGTTAATCGGTCCCCAGGCATTTGGAACCATCGAAAGTCGCTGGCGATCTGAACTGTTTCCTCCATTAAAACTTTCTCAAAATTCAATACTCAAGCTTTTTGTCTTTTGTCTTCTTTTTTTTTTTTTTTTTTTGAATTGGCGAATTCACAGAATTGTAGCAGCGTTGGACATATAATGTGTTCTGGTGTTCTTTCTGGTCCTCTACCACCTGAAATCCGATTCACCTGTTAACCTTTAAGGATCGATAAATGACAGCCAATTAACTGGAACCAATTTCCTTTCCCCCCCCCCACATCTGTCGTCTCTTCCCCACCTCTCGTCCTTTCCCTCACCGCATCCCAAATCTACCTTCGTCTTCTCCCACCCTCTTTTATCTGATACACACACACACACACACACACACACTCACATACACACACACATACACACACACACACACACACACACACACGCAGCACACCACACACACACACACACACACACACACACACACACGAATATACGTCTGTTGCTGACGAGCTTCTACATAGCTCCAGTTTCCTGGTTTCAATTTCAGGCAACAAAATTCAGCCCGAGACTATAATACAGAAGTTTATATCTAAATGTGGCGAAATGAGATCGAACCCACATCCACATGATTACGAGGTGGCGACTCCAGGTTCAGAAATTCAGCGCATTTAAGGGAAAAAAAAACATACGCCAGATTCTTTTAACTGATGTAGTTTACATGTAGCGAGCAGCCTAATGTAACCGGCTCCCAACCAAAATCCGACCCACCCAGCGTCGCTTGTAAATGTGAAAGATTCATTTGAAAATCTGATTAGTTATTTACATTCATTTGTGTCATGCAAGAAACACAATATACATGTATACATACATATATATATATACATATGTATGTATACATGGCACAAACGAATGTAAATAAGTAATCAGATTTTCAAATAATATACATATGTGTATATATGTATGAATGTCAGTATATAAATATATATATATATATATATATATATGTGGTGTTGTGTGTGTGTTTATGTCTCTCTCTATATACATATGCAGGATATATGTGCGCAAACATATGTGTATGAACATGTTGTGTGTATATATATGTATGGTCATATTTGTTTATGTATGTACGTATATATCATACATATATATGTTATATATATATATATGTGTGTGTGTGTGTGTGTGTGTATGTCTCTCTCTATATACATATGCATGAATATATGTGCGCAAACATATGTGTATGAACATGTGTGTGTGTATATATATGTATGGTCATATTTGTTTATGTATGTACGTATATATACATACATATATATGTGTATATATATATATATGAATATATGTGTGTGTGTATATACAAGTGTATATACATATTTGTTTCTGTGTGTGTATGTGTATGTATACTATATATATGTGTGTGTGCGCGTTTGTTACTGGCTGCGACATTTCTTGCTGTGTATATATGTTAATACAGTTAAGATTTAATATTTAAAACTGTTTCTTTCTGTTGACCTTGACACAAATCTCAAATCCCATATTCATATAAATCTCTTTACCAAACTATTTTAACATGGCAGAAGGATTTTAATTCAATAACTTAAGTCAATCTAATTGCTCAACTTTTCAACTCACTTCGACAAGCTACTATAATCCCTCGTTATTGCGATTATTATTATTATTATATTATTATTATTATTATTATTATTATTATTATTATTATTATTATTATTATTAATAATTCTATTATTATTATTATTATTATTATTATTATTATTATGATTATATTATTATTATTATTATTATTATTACCGTTGTTGATGATGTTGTTATTTAAGGCGGCGAGCTGGCAGAATCGTTAGCACGCCGGTCAAAATGCCTCGCGGCATTTCGCCCGGCTTTACGCTCTGAGTTCAAATGCCGCCTATGTCAACTTCGCCTTTCAACCTTTCGGGATCGACAAATTAAGAATCATCTGAACGCTGGGATCGATTTAATAGACTCATCCCCTCCCGCATAATGGCTGCCCTTGTGGTAAAATTTGAAACCGTTATTATTATTATTATGATTATTCAGTAGTTTTATTTTCAAAACTACTCTGTGTGCCTTGGGTATGTGCTGTGGTTTGTTGTGATGCTCTTATGGTAACTGTATTGAAAGTGTTCTGCGTAGGATGTGTGCAGTGCCTAGTAGTGCAATTTTCTGTATGTTATATGTGTTTGTAAGTCTTGGTGTTTTTGTTATGTATTTGTATGCACCTACTTTCATAGAAATTGTTTCTGTTTTTAAATTCCACATTCTGGTTACCTCTCTTTGCAGGTCTTTGTATTTTGAAAGTTTCTCTATTTCTTTTAGAGACACGTTGTCATCTGCTGGTATTGATACATGAATTAGAAAACATTTTTTTTCTTCATGATCTCTGACAACTGTATCAGGCCTATTGACCTTAATTTCTCTATCTGTGTGTATTGACATATCTCAGAGTATGGTTGCTTTCTCGTTTTCTGCGACCTTTTCTGGTGTGTGCCTATACCATCTTTTTTCTGTTGTTATTCCATAGTGTTGGCATAGCTTCTAGTGTATGTAGGTCCCAACTCTGTCGTGTCTGTGAATATATTCCTTCTAAGCCAGAACTGGACAGCAAGCGATAATATAATTTATTGTTTCTTGTCCATCTCCACATATTCTGCAGTTACTAGTTATATTTCTTTTCATTACATGTTTTTGGTAATTTCTGGTGGGGAGGCTTTGGTCTTGTGCTGCAGTTAAAGATCCCTCTGCCTCTGCTTTGAGTCTTGAGCTTCTCAACCATTGCTGGGATTTTTCTTTGTCTATTTCTTTTGCATTTAATTTAGTCCAGTATTTGCCATGAAGAGGCTTTTCTTGCCATTGTTTTATCATGATCTGTTGCTGTTCTAGTTTTAGTTTGGATTTCATTTGTTTTATAGCTTTTGTTGCGTTTTCTTCTTCTTCTTCTTCTTCTTTTCTTCTTCTTCTTCTTCTTCTTCTTCTTCTTCTTCTTCTTCTCTTGTCTTCTTCTTCTTCTTCTTATTATTATTATTATTATTATTATTATTATTATTATATTATTATTATTATTATTATTATATTATTATAATATTATTATTTGATGAAAACTTTCAGTTTATTTTGCTGGTTATGATGGAAAGTGTCAGCTGTCCACAGCTAGCAGACTAGGGTGACACCTGTTTACTTCAAGAACCCGGCGAAGAATTCTCGTAGATCCAAGCAATGCTGGTTTTTGTAGGTGTTCTCTCTTTACATTTGAACCAATCTGTTCTGCTTGTTAGCGCTTATGAAAGGTCTTCCACAAGAAGTAGTTTTCTAAGAATAAGATATGTTCAAAGGCGGGAAGACTTCTGGAGCCCTTTCATATCCGTCTTGACAATTAGCCGTTCCAAGTTCTATGCCAGTCTTTTGGAGGGAGTCGATTGTATCTAATGCTCCAGTGATAGCTCATACTTCCATTTTGCTGATGAGCAACTCCGCTCCATCTACTTTCTTCATAACTTTACTTTCGATTCAACGTATTACGTCATCTTTTCTCATTTGTTTTCTATAATGATTTTGTCTGAAAAATTGCAAAATCTACTATGAGGCATTCTCTTTGAAATTAATGCCTCCTGCAATGATATCTAGTCTAAAGTGGTCAATTATTACCCTGTCTGTCTGGATGCCAACGTCTCGTAAAATTTTCTATTTTCCAGGCTTATTTAGATCCTTTTCAGCTACATGATTGTACATTTTGTGTGAAGTGTTGAATTCATATTTTTTGTTACAAAATAATCAGCGTAAACTGAAGCTTTTCCGATCGCTGTTTGCACACTGAGTTCTTCTTTGGAGCAGTGCACTACGCCATATTTCCCAGCATACAAACCACAGTTTTCAAACCATAATTTACAACCATAAACCATAAGTCAATTTAAACACCAAAAAGACGTCTAAAGACAAAAAACATCATGTGAAATGCAACAGAATTTGGAAAGATAGTGTCGATATTTGAATGTTTACATTACATACTAAGTCGATTGTATGCCAAAAAACAATGCATACCCTTGTTCAACTGAATTAGTACTTAGAGCTTCATCTTGAACAGCTACCATTAAACCTTCCATTTTTCCTTTTTAAATCTCCACCGCGGAGCCACCCCAACGATGGTTCATAATCTTTCACATTCTCTGTAGAATTCGCCATCTAACTACCCTTTTTTCTCGAACTTTCTATCTTTTACAGCATACCCGGTTTTTTGGTACTTTCTTCTCTTTTATACTTCAAAAGGTGATATCCAGTTCTATAACGATCTAGGACTCTTCGTGCGGTGGACATGAACTGCCCATCTGAAGCTATATTTGATTACGATAGCCTCAATACTGTTGGCTTCGACCCGTTCAAGGACCGCAAGATTTGATGTCAAACATCCCATTCGATGTCCGTAATTGATCGCAGTTTTTTCTTGATGGAATCGTTCCAGTTTTTCGAATGTCTTGGCAATACAAAGTCTATGATTCAGAACCATAGAGTAAGGTGGAAAGCATCACCCCTGATATACTGTGAGCTTGGTTTGTAGTTTCAGGTTCCACTTTCCGAAAGCACGCTGCGTTTTCCAAAAGCGATATGGGAAAAAGGAAACTGGTCTATTTGTTCCAGTGGTGTGTTAGAAACGTTAATGGTGAATTCTGGAAGGATTGTGTTTGGATCAGGTTGTGCACGTATTTTGGTCTTCTGGATCTGATTGCCAAAAAAAAAAAAAAACCCAGCACGTGCATTTTTGAATTTGTTGATATTCCTGAAATTCTTCACGTTGTCGTCCGTGTACTGCAGTTCAGTGATACAAGTGCTGTCGGTCAACATTTGTGACCGAAGTCTGGAATATTATAATATCAATTATCGAAGTGGTATTTAATCCCCACACAAATGTTGTTAGGTGGAATTTCATAGAGCATCACTGCAAGGTGTATGCAAAACAAAGTTGGGACAGGTATACATCCCTACTTTAAGCCGTTGGCAATCGAAAAATCGATCGATTGATGAGTGTCACAAAAAGGACCGGAGCAACCGAATCCTTTCTGGACTGTTCACATAGCTGTGTATCGTATGGTGTCAAGAACTTTATCGAAATCGCAAAAGTTCAGCAAGCGGGGCCTCTGCTCACTGCATTTTACCTCATAGTCATTCGATGCTTAAAAACTAGTTTTATAAACCCTTCTTTCAAAATTCTTATTTTGCTTTCCACGCATTCATTTCTGTTGGGTAAACTGTACAAAATGTGAGAGGAAAAAAAAAAACCCTAGTGTGCATTGAAATAAATACACCTGAATCAAAATGTTTTCATTGGACACTTAAAATATCAGTACGGGTC